>NW_025230843.1:0-1350 GCF_018294505.1 Triticum aestivum
CTAGCTCTATGGCCTAGTACAAATAATTTTACACTAGAGTTGAACTAGCTCTATAAGCTTGTACAAATAATTTTACACTAGAGTTGAACTAGCTCTATAAGCTTGTACAAATAATTTAACACTAGAGTTGACTAGCTATATTGTCTAGTACAAATAATTACACTAGAGTTGAACTAGCTCTATAAGCTAGTTCAAATAAGTTTACACTAGAGTTGAACTAGCTCTATAGCCTAGTACAAATAATTTTACACTAGAGTTGAACTAGCTCTATAAGCTAGTACAAATAATTTTACACTAGAGTTGAACTAGCTCTATAAGCTTCTATAAATAATTTTACACTGGAGTTGAACTAGCTCTATAAGCTTGTACAAATAATTTTACAGTAGAGTTGAACTAGCTCTATAGCCTAGTACAAATAATTTTAAACTAGAGTTGAACTAGCTCTATAAGCTAGTTCAAATAATTTTACACTGGAGTTGAACTAGCTCTATAAGCTAGTTCAAATAATTTTACAGTAGAGCTGAACTAGCTCCATAAGCTACTTCAAATAATTTTACACTAGAGTTGAACTAGCTCTATAAGCTAGTTCAAATAATTTTACACTAGAGTTGAACTAGCTCTATAGCCTAGTACAAATAATTTTACACTGGAGTTGAACTAGATCTATAAGCTAGTTCAAATAATTTTACACTAGAGTTGAACTAGCTCTATAAGCTAGTTCAAATAATTTTACACTGGAGTTGAACTAGCTCTATAAGCTAGTTCAAATAATTTTACACTGGAGTTGAACTAGCTCTATAGCCTAGTACAAATAATTTTACACTAGAGTTGAACAAGCTCTATAAGCTTGTACAAATAATTTTACACTAGAGTTGACTAGCACTATAGTCTAGTACAAATAATTTTACACTAGAGTTGAACTAGCTCTATAAGCTTGCACAAATAATTTTAAACTAGAGTTGAACTAGCTCTGTAAGCTAGTTCAAATAATTTTACACTATAGTTGAACTAGCTCTATGGCCTAGTACAAATAATTTTACACTAGAGTTGAACTAGCTCTATAAGCTAGTTCAAATTATTTTACACTAGAGTTGAACTAGCTCTATGAGCTAGTTCAAATAATTGTACACTAGAGTTGAACTAGCTCTATAGCCTAGTACAAATAATATTACACTAGAGTTGAACTAGCTCTATAAGCTTGCACAAATAATTTTAAACTAGAGTTGAACTAGCTCTATAAGCTAGTTCAAATAATTTTACACTAGAGTTGAACTAGCTCTATGGCCTAGTACAAATAATTTTACACTAGAGTTGAACTAGCTCTATAAGCTTGTACAAATAATTTTACAC
>NW_025230843.1:5135-6861 GCF_018294505.1 Triticum aestivum
TTGAGTTGAACTAGCTCTATAAGCTTGTACAAATAATTTTACAGTATAGTTGAACTAGGTCTATAAGCTAGGTCAAATAATTTTACACTAGAGTTGAACTAGCTCTATAGCCTAGTACAAATAATTTTACACTAGAGTTGAACTAGCTCTATAAGCTTGTACAAATAATTTTACACTAGAGCTGACTAGCTCTATAGTCTAGTACAAATAATTTTACACTAGAGTTGAACTAGCTCTGTAAGTTAGTTCAAATAATTTTACACTAGAGTTGAACTAGCTCTATAAGCTAGTTCAAATAATTTTACACTAGAGTTGCACTAGCTCTATAAGCTAGTTCAAATAATTTTACACTAGAGTTTAACTAGCTCTCTAAGCTTGTACAAATAATTTTACACTAGAGTTGACTAGCTCTATAGTCTAGTACAAATAATTTTACACTAGAGTTGAACTAGCTCTATAAGCTAGTTCAAATAATTTTACACTAGAGTTGAACTAGCTCTATAAGCTAGTTCAAATAATTTTACACTAGAGTTGAACTAGCTCTATAAGCTTGTACAAATAATTTTACACTAGAGTTGAACTAGCTCTATAAGCTTGTACAAATAATTTTACACTAGAGTTGAACTAGCTCTATAGCCTAGTACAAATAATTTTACACTAGAGTTGAACTAGCTCTATAAGCTAGTTCAAATAATTTTACACTATAATTGAACAAGTTCTATAAGCTAGTTCAAATACTTTTGCACTTGAGTTGAACTAGCTCTATAAGCTTGTACACATAATTTTACAGTATAGTTGAACTAGGTCTATAAGCTAGGTCAAATAATTTTACACTTGAGTTGAACTAGCTCTATAGCCTAGTACAAATAATTTTACACTAGAGTTGAACTAGCTCTATAAGCTTGTACAAATAATTTTACACTAGAGCTGACTAGCTCTATAGTCTAGTACAAATAATTTTACACTAGAGTTGACTAGCTCTATAGTCTAGTACAAATAATTTTACACTAGAGTTGACCTAGCTCTATAAGCTTCATCAAATAATTTTACACTAGAGTTGAACTAGCTCTATAGCCTAGTACAAATAATTTTACACTAGAGTTGAACTAGCTCTATAAGCTAGTTCAAATAATTTTACAATAGAATTGAACTAGCTCTATAAGCTAGTTCAAATAATTTTACACTAGAGTTTAACTAGCTCTCTAAGCTTGTACAAATAATTTTACACTAGAGTTGACTAGCTCTATAGTCTAGTACAAATAATTTTACACTAGAGTTGAACTAGCTCTATAAGCTAGTTCAAATAATTTTACACTAGAGTTGAACTAGCTCTATAAGCTAGTTCAAATAATTTTACACTAGAGTTGAACTAGCTCTATAAGCTAGTTCAAATAATTTTACACTAGAATTGAACAAGTTCTACAAGCTAGTTCAAATACTTTTACACTTGAGTTGAACTAGCTCTATAAGCTTGTACAAATAATTTTACAGTATAGTTGAACTAGATCTATAAGCTAGGTCAAATAATTTTACACTAGAGTTGAAGTAGCTCTATACCCTAGTACAAATGATTTTACACTAGAGTTGAACTAGCTCTATAGCCTAGTACAAATAATTTTACACTAGAGTTGACTACCTTTATAGTCTAGTACAAATAATTTTACACTAGAGTTGAACTAGCTCTATAAGCTAGTTCAAATAATTTTACACTAGAGTTGAACTAGCT
>NW_025230843.1:9455-11633 GCF_018294505.1 Triticum aestivum
CTAGTACAAATAATTTTACACTAGAGTTGAACTAGCTCTATAGCCTAGTACAAATAATTTTACACTAGAGTTGACTAGCTCTATAGTCTAGTACAAATAATTTTACACTAGAGTTGAACTAGCTCTATAAGCTAGTTCAAATAATTTTACACTAGAGTTGAACTAGCTCTATAGCCTAGTACAAATAATTTTACACTAGAGTTGAACTAGCTCTATAAGCTAGTTCAAATAATTTTACACTAGAATTGAACAAGTTCTATAAGCTAGTTCAAATACTTTTACACTTGAGTTGAACTAGCTCTATAAGCTAGTTCAAATACTTTTACACTTGAGTTGAACTAGCTCTATAAGCTTGTACAAATAATTTTACAGTAGAGTTGAACTAGCTCTATAAGCTAGTTCAAATAATTTTACACTAGAGTTGAACTAGCTCTATAGCATAGTACAAATAATTTTACACTAGAGTTGAACTAGCTTTATAAGCTTGTACAAATAATTTTACACTAGAGTTGACTAGCTCTATAGTCTAGTACAAATAATTTTACACTAGAGTTGAACTAGCTCTATAAGCTAGTTCAAATAATTTTACACTAGAGTTGAACTAGCTCTATAGCCTAGTACATATAATTTTACACTAGAGTTGAACTAGCTCTATAAGCTAGTTCAAATAATTTTACACTAGAATTGAACTAGCTCTATAACCTAGTTCAAATAATTTTACACTAGAGATGAACTAGCTCTATAAGCTTGTACAAATAATTTTACACTAGAGTTGAACTAGCTCTATAAGCTAGTTCAAATAATTTTACACTAGAATGAACAAGTTCTATAAGCTAGTTCAAATACTTTTACACTTGAGTTGAACTAGCTCTATAAGCTTGTACAAATAATTTTACAGTATAGTTGAACTAGGTCTATAAGCTAGGTCAAATAATTTTAGACTAGAGTTGAACTAGCTCTATAGCCTAGTACAAATAATTTTACACAAGAGTTGAACTAGCTCTATAAGCTTGTACAAATAATTTTACACTAGAGTTGACTAGCTCTATAGTCTAGTACAAATAATTTTACACTAGAGGTGAACTAGCTCAATAGTCTAGTACAAATAATTTTACACTAGAGTTGAACTAGCTCTATAGCCTAGTACAAATAATTTTACACTAGAGTTGAACTAGCTCTATAAGCTAGTTCAAATAATTTTACACTAGAGATGAACTAGCTCTATAAGCTAGTTCAAATAATTTTACACTAGAGTTGAACTAGCTCTCTAAGCTTGTACAAATAATTTTACACTAGAGTTGACTAGCTTTATAGTCTAGTACAAATAATTTTACACTAGAGTTGAACTAGCTCTATAAGCTAGTTCAAATAATTTTACACTAGAGTTGAACTAGCTCTATAGCCTAGTACAAATAATTTTACACTAGAGTTGAACTAGCTCTATAAGCTAGTACAAATAATTTTACACTAGAGTTGAACTAGCTCTATAAGCTAGTTCAAATAATTTTACACTAGAGTTGAACTAGCTCTATAACCTAGTTCAAATAATTTTACACTAGAGTTGAACTAGCTCTATAAGCTTGTACAAATAATTTTACACTAGAGTTGAACTAGCTCTATAAGCTAGTTCAAATAAATTTACACTAGAATTGAACAAGTTCTATAAGCTAGTTCAAATACTTTTACACTTGAGTTGAACTAGCTCTATAAGCTTGTACAAATAATTTTACAGTATAGTTGAACTAGGTCTATAGCCTAGTACAAATAAATTTACACTAGAGTTGAACTAGCTCTATAAGCTTGTAAAAATAATTTTACACTAGAGCTGACTAGCTCTATAGTCTAGTACAAATAATTTTACACTAGAGTTGACTAGCTCTATAGTCTAGTACAAATAATTTTACACTAGAGTTGAACTAGCTCTATAGCCTAGTACAAATAAATTTACACTAGAGTTGAACTAGCTCTATAAGCTTGTACAAATAATTTTACACTAGAGCTGACTAGCTCTATAGTCTAGTACAAATAATTTTACACTAGAGACTAGCTGTATAGTCTAGTACAAATAATTTTACACTAGAGTTGAACTAGCTCTATAAGCTAGTTCAAATAATTTTACACTAGAGTTGAACTAGCTCTATAAGCTAGTTCAAATAATTTTACACTAGAGTTGAACTA
>NW_025230843.1:11684-12829 GCF_018294505.1 Triticum aestivum
ACTAGCTCTATAGTCTAGTACAAATAATTTTACACTAGAGTTGAACTAGCTCTATAAGCTAGTTCAAATAATTTTACAGTAGAGTTGAACTAGCTCTATAACCTAGTTCAAATAATTTTACACTAGAGTTGAACTAGCTCTATAAGCTTGTACAAATAATTTTACACTAGAGTTTAACTAGCTCTATAGCCTAGTACAAATAATTTTACACTAGAGTTGAACTAGCTCTATAAGCTAGTTCGAATAATTTTACACTAGAATTGAACAAGTTCTATAAGCTAGTTCAAATACTTTTACACTTGAGTTGAACTAGCTCTATAAGCTTGTACAAATAATTTTACAGTATAGTTGAACTAGGTCTATAAGCTAGGTCAGATAATTTTACACTAGAGTTGAACTAGCTCTATAGCCTAGTACAAATAAATTTACACTAGAGTTGAACTAGCTCTATAAGCTTGTAAAAATAATTTTACACTAGAGCTGACTAGCTCTATAGTCTAGTACAAATAATTTTACACTAGAGTTGACTAGCTCTATAAGCTTGTACAAATAATTTTACAGTATAGTTGAACTAGGTCTATAAGCTAGGTCAAATAATTTTAGACTAGAGTTGAACTAGCTCTATAGCCTAGTACAAATAATTTTACACTAGAGTTGAACTAGCTCTGTAAGCTTGTACAAATAATTTTACACTAGAGTTGACTAGCTCTATAGTCTAGTACAAATAATTTTACACTAGAGCTGAACTAGCTCTATAGTCTAGTACAAATAATTTTACACTAGAGTTGAACTAGCTCTATAGCCTAGTACAAATAATTTTACACTAGAGTTGACTAGCTCTATAGTCTAGTACAAATAATTTTACACTAGAGTTGAACTAGCTCTATAAGCTAGTTCAAATAATTTTACACTAGAGTTGAACTAGCTCTATAGCCTAGTACAAATAATTTTACACTAGAGTTGAACTAGCTCTATAAGCTAGTTCAAATAATTTTACACTAGAATTGAACAAGTTCTATAAGCTAGTTCAAATACTTTTACACTTGAGTTGAACTAGCTCTATAAGCTAGTTCAAATACTTTTACACTTGAGTTGAACTAGCTCTATAAGCTTGTACAAATAATTTTACAGTAGAGTTGAACTAG
>NW_025230844.1:0-3110 GCF_018294505.1 Triticum aestivum
TGATGACTGGCTCCGTGACATCACCTATGAGATGGAGTCTGCTGATGTAGCCCCTGCCAGCTATGTCAATTTTGCTTCCTTCTTCTTGAAGGGACCCGCAGCTCAATGGTGGGACAGCCACAGGCGTACTCTGCCAGCTGGAACAATCATCACCTGGCCAGACTTCCAAGCTGCTTTCCGTGCCCGCTTCATTCCTCAGGGAGTCATGGACCGGAAGAAGCGTGAGTTCCGCAACCTCACCCAAGGCAACAAAACTGTCGAAGCTTATCAGCGGGAGTTTCTGGACTTGTCCCGCTATGCTGAAGAAGACATTGCAACTGATGCACGCAGACAGGAGAAGTTCCGTGATGGCCTTCAAGCTGACATCAAGCTCGCACTTCTAGTGCATGACTTTGCTGATTTCACCACCTTGGTGAACAAGGCCATCAATGTTGAAACTGGTCTGCAGGAATACGAGAGCTCTCAGAGGCGCAACCGTGACACGGGCTCATCTTCGGGCTCGCCCTCACAGAAGCGTAAGATATGGATCCCGAACAGCATGTATCGTCCAAATGCACCTGCTCCCAGGAAATCTTATGCTGCACCGCGTCTGCCTCCTCCACCATCTAAGCAGTCAAAGCTACCAGCTCCCCCACCTGGGGCTCCTGTTCCCACTCCCGATAATGGTCTGTGCTTCAAGTGTGGTCAACCGGGTCACTTTGCCAGGAACTGCTATCAGAATCAGAATCAACTGGCCCTTCCAGCAGCTGGCCGTGGTAACAACCAGCCCCGCAACGACAATGCTAAGTCTCAAGGTCGTGCTCATGCCAACCACGTTGATCTCAGCGAAGCTCAAGACCAGCCTGCTACTGTGATGGGTACACTCCTCGTAAATTCAGTACTAGCATCCGTTTTATTTGATACAGGAGCATCCCACTCATTCATTTCAGCAGAATTTGCATTCCTGCATGGCATTAATCACGAAGAGATAAACACTCCGCTAGTGGTACACACCCCTGCGGGCCAATGTCAAACCTCTATGGTTAGTCGCGATGTTACTGTTGAAATTGAAGGACTGGAATTTCTTGTCTCTCCCATCGTACTGAAGTCCTGTAGCATTGATCTCATTCTGGGAATGAATTGGTTAAAAGCGCATACTGCTTCAATCGTTTGCACCACTAAGGCCGTCCATCTGCTACACCCTTCAGATGAGATAGTTACTTACCAAGCCCATCTGGTGCAAAATGCCGAGGCAAGGCTTTATGCATTGAATGCATTGAACGCTGCACCACTCGAGGGCATTGAAAACATTCCCGTCGTGCGTGAATTCCTCGACGTCTTTCCTGAAGAACTTCCGGGGATTCCCCCTGCTAGAGCTGTCGAATTCATCATCGACTTGAAACCAGGCACCACTCCTATAGCCAAGCGACCCTACAAGATGCCGCCGCATGAACTCCTTGAGCTTAAGGAGGAAATCGACAAGTCTCTTCGCAAAGGATTCATTCGTCCAAGTTGCTCTCCTTGGGGAGCACCTTCTCTCTTTGTCAAGAAGAAGGACGGGACAAACCGGTTAGTTCAAGACTACCGTCCTATAAACCAAGCTACCATTCAGAATAAATACCCTCTTCCTCGGATCAATGATCTGTATGATCAACTGGCGGGTTCGTCAGTGTTCTCTAAGCTCGACTTGAGGTTGGGCTACCACCAGATCCGTGTTCGCGAAGAGGATATCCCAAAGACCGCCTTCGTGACTCGCTATGGTTCATACGAGTACACCGTCATGTCTTTCGGTTTAACCAATGCTCCAGCCACCTTCTCTCGTCTGATGAACTACATATTCATGGATTACCTCGACAAGTTCGTCGTGGTTTATCTGGATGATATCCTGATATTTTCCAAGAACGAAGAAGAACATGCTGAACATCTTCGACTTGTGCTGGAAAAACTACGAGAACATCAACTATATGCCAAGTTCTCTAAATGTGAATTCTGGCTACCTGAAGTAACCTATCTGGGGCATGTCATCTCTAAGGATGGTATTGCCGTCAACCCCGAGCGAGTTCAGGCTATTCTTTATTGGACTCCTCCCAAGAATGTTAAGCAAGTCAGAAGTTTTCTTGGTCTCGCCAGCTATTGCCGTCGATTTGTCGAGAACTTCTCCAAGATCGCCAGGCCTCTGACTAACCTGTTACATAAGGGCGTCAAGTTCCAATGGACAGACAAATGTCAGGAAAGTTTCCAGGCACTCAAAGACAAGTTGACTTCTGCCCCAGTTCTAGCTCCACCTGATACTAAGAAGGACTTCGTCATCTACTGCGACGCTTCCCGTCAAGGATTAGGCTGTGTCCTAATGCAAGACCGCAGAGTGATTGCTTATGCCTCTCGACAATTGCGCCCTCACGAAGAGAACTACCCAGTTCACGACCTCGAACTTGCTGCTGTCATTCATGCGCTGAAGCAGTGGCGACATTACCTTCTCGGAAATCGTTGCGAGATCTTCACTGACCACCAAAGTCTGAAGTATCTGTTTACTCAGCCAGATCTGAACCTCCGTCAGCAGAGATGGATGGAGCTTGTTGCAGACTTTGACTTGGGTATCTCCTATACGCCAGGCAAGGCTAATGTAATGGCTGATGCCTTGAGCCGCAAGTCTTACTGCAACCACCTCCAGGTTCATAAAGTTCAGCCCTCACTTGTTGAAGAATTCAGGAAACTGAACCTCCATATTGTTCCTCCGGGTGCACTCGCTCCCCCTCCTAAGGAATTTGGCAAGGTGAACCTCCACGTTGTTACCCAGGGTTCCCTCAATACCCTAGTTGCTAAACCAGATCTCGAGGACAGCATCAAAAGGCTACAGAAGTATGACTCTGAAGCCTACAAGATTAAGCGCTACCTCGCAGAAGGAAAGCCCTCATTCTTCACCATTTCTGAAGATGGCACCCTATACTTCAAGGGCCGCCTAGTGGTGCCATGTGCAGAGAAAAACCTGGATATGACACAGGAAGTTATGAAAGAAGCTCATGATACGCCTCTTTGTATCCATCCTGGTAGTACAAAGATGTATCAAGACATCCGACAGAGATTCTGGTGGTCTAATATGAAGCAAGACATTGCTCGTTATGTTGCTGAGT
>NW_025230844.1:7126-12826 GCF_018294505.1 Triticum aestivum
CTCCGGTCCGTCTGTCCGAAAACGCGAAACATCGGGAATACCTCCCGGATGTTCCCCCCCTTCACCAGTACCACCTACTGTCGCGTTAGGGCACCCCTAGCACCGCTCATTGTCTTGTCACGCATCGTCTTGCTTATGTTTGCATTGTATTTACTGTTTCTTCCCCCTCTTCTCTCCGGTAGACTACGAGACCGACACTGCTGCTGCCCAGTTCGACTACGGAGTCGACGACCCCTCCTACTTGCCAGAGCAACCAGGCAAGCCCCCCCTTTGATCACCAGATATCGCCTACTCTAATCTCTACTGCTTGCATTAGAGTAGTGTAGTATGTTACTGCTTTTCGATATCCTATTCTGATGCATAGCCTATCCTTGCTACTACTGTTGATACCTTTACCTGCAATCCTACATGCTTAGTCTAGGATGCTAGATTTCCATCAGTGGCCCTACATTCTTGTCCGTCTGCTGTGCTATACTATCGGGCCGTGATCACCTGGGCGGTGATCACGGGCATATACTTATATACTATATACATGACACATGTGATGACTAAAGTCGGGTCGGCTCGTAGGAGTACCCGCAAGTGGATCTTTGTGGCGGAGCGACAGGGCAGGTTGAGACCGCCTAGGTAAGAGGTGGGCCTGGCCCTGGTCGGCGTTCACGGATACTTAACACGCTTAACGAGATCTTGGTATTTGATCTGAGTCTGGCCATTTGGTCTATACGCACTAACCATCTACGTGGGAGTAGTTATGGGTATCCCGACGTCGTGGTATCAGCCGAAGCTCTTTTGAAGTCAGCGACTGAGTGGCGCGCGCCGTGTTGGACCGCTTTGACGTAACCGCCGTGATCGTGTGGGTTGCTAGGTCTGCTCGCGGCCGCGTTCGCAACGTGCAGGTGTGCATAGGGCGATGGGCCCAGACCCCTGCGCGCATAGGTTTAGACCGGCGTGATGACCTCTCTGTTGAGCCTAGGTGGGGCTGCGACGTGTTGATCTTACGAGGCCGGGCATGACCCAGGAAAGTGTGTCCTGCCAATTGGGATCGAGCGTGTTGGGTTATGTGGTGCACCCCTGCAGGGAAGTTTATCTATTCGAATAGCCGTGTCCCTCGGTAAAAGGACGACCCGGAGTTGTACCTTGAGCTTATGACAACTAGAACCGGATACTGAATAAAATACACCCTTCCAAGTGCTAGATACAACCCGGTGATCGCTCTCTAACAGGGCGACAAGGAGGGGATTGCCGGGTAGGTTTATGCTATGCGATGCTACTTGGAGGACTTCAATCTTCTCTCTTCTACATGCTGCAAGATGGAGATGTCCAGAAGCGTAGTCTTCGACAGGACTAGCTATCCCCCTTTTAATTCTGGCATTCTGCAGTTCAGTCCACTGATATGCCCCTTTACACATATATCCATGCATATGTAGTGTAGCTCCTTGCTTGCGAGTACTTTGGATGAGTACTCACGGTTGCTTCTCTCCCTCTTTTCCCCCTTTCCTTTCTATCTGGTTGTCGCAACCAGATGTTGGAGTCCAGGAGCCAGACGCCACCGTCGACGACGACTCCCACGGCACTGGAGGTGCCTACTACTACGTGCAGGCCGACGACGACCAGGAGTAGTTAGGAGGTCCCAGGCAGGAGGCCTTGCCTCTTCGATCGTTGCTACTTTTGTGCTAGCCTTCTTAAGGCAAAACTTGTTTAACTTATGTCTGTACTCAGATATTGTTGCTTCCGCTGACTCGTCTATGATCGAGCACTTGTATTCGAGCCCTCGAGGCCCCTGGCTTGTATTATAATGCTTGTATGACTTATTTATGTTGTAGAGTTGTGATGTGATATCTTCCCGTGAGTCCCTGATCGTGATCGTACACATTTGCGTGCATGATTAGTGTACGGTCAAATCGGGGGCGTCACAATCCATTTTGAACTTCTTCAAAACTTTATCAAGGTATGTGCTTTGTGAAAGTCCAATTAAGCGTCTTGATCTATCTCTACAGATCTTGATGCCCAATATATAAGCAGCTTCTCCGAGGTCTTTCATTGAAAAATTCTTATTCAAGTATCCTTTTATGCTATTCAAAAATTGAGTATCATTTCAAATCAACAATATGTCATCCACATATAATATCAAAAATGCTACAGAGCTCCCACTCGCTTTCTTGTAAATACAGGCTTCTCCAAAAGTCTGTACAAAACCATATGCTTTGATCACACTATCAAAGCGTATATTCCAACTCCGAGATGCTTGCACCAGTCCATAAATGGAACGCTGGAGCTTACACACTTTGTTAGCACCTTTTGGATTGACAAAACCTTCTGGTTGCACCATATACAACTCTTCTTTAAGATATCCATTAAGGAATGCAGTTTTGACATCCATTTGCCAAATTTCATAATCATAAAATGCAGCAATTGCTAACATGATTCGGACGGACTTAAGCATCGCTACGGGTGAGAAGGTCTCATCGTAGTCGACTCCTTGAACTTGTCGAAAACCTTTCGCAACAAGTCGAGCTTTGTAAATAGTAACATTACCGTCAGCATCAGTCTTCTTCTTGAAGATTCATTTATTCTCTATGGCTTGCCAATCATCGGGCAAGTCAACCAAAGCCCACACTTAGTTCTCATACATGGATCCCATCTTAGATTTCATGGCCTCAAGCCATTTTGCAGAATCTGGGCTCATCATCGCTTCCTCACAGTTCGTAGGTTCGTCATGGTCAAGTAACATGACCTTCAGAACAGGATTACCGTACCACTCCGGTGCAGATCTTACTCTGGTTGACCTACGAGGTTTGGTAGTAACTTGATCAGAAGTTTCATGATCATCATCATTAGCTTCCTCACTAGTTGGTGTAGGAATCACTGGAACTGACTTCTGTGATGTACTACTTTCCAACTCGGGAGAAGGTACAATTACCTCATCAAGTTCTACTTTCCTCCCACTCACTTCTTTCGAGAGAAACTCCTTCTCTAGAAAGGATCCATTCTTAGCAACGAATATCTTGCCATTGGATCTGTGATAGAAGGTGTACCCAACAGTCTCCTTTGGGTATCTTATGAAGACACATTTCTCCGATTTGGGTTCGAGCTTATCAGGTTGAAGCTTTTTCACATAAGCATCGCAGCCCCAAACTTTAAGAAACGACAACTTCGGTTTCTTGCCAAACCACAGTTCATAAGGTGTCGTCTCATCTGATTTAGATGGTGCCGTATTTAACGTGAATGCAGCTGTCTCTAAAGCATAACCCCAAAATGATAGTGGTAAATTAGTAAGAGACATCATAGATCGCACCATATCTAGTAAAGTACGATTACGACGTTCGGACACACCATTACGCTGTGGTGTTTCGGGTGGCGTGAGCTGCGAAACTATTTCGCATTGTTTCAAATGAAGACCCAAACTCATAACTCAAATATTCTCCTCCACGATCGGATCATAGAAACTTTATTTTCTTGTTACGATGATTTTCCACTTCACTCTGAAATTCTTTGAACTTTTCAAATGTTTCAGACTTATGTTTCATCAAGTAGATATACCCATATCTGCTCAAATCATCTGTTAAGGTAAGAAAATAACGATACCCGCCGTGAGCATCAACACTCATCGGACCGCATACATCAGTTTGTATTATTTCCAACAAGTCTGTTGCTTGCTCCATTGTTCCGGAGAACGGAGTCTTAGTCATCTTGCCCATGAGGCATGGTTCGCAAGCATCAAGTGATTCCAAAAGCCCATCAGTATGGAGTTTCTTCCTGCGCTTTACACCAATATGACCTAAACGGCAGTGCCACAAATAAGTTGCACTATCATTATTAAACTTATATCTTTTGGCTTCAATACTATGAACATGTGTATTACTACTATCAAGATTTAGTAAAAATAGACCACTCATCAAGGGTGCATGACCATAAAAGATATTACTCATATAAATAGAACAACCATTATTCTCTGATTTAAATGAATAACCGTCTCGCATCAAAGAAGATCCAGATATAATGTTCATGCTCAACGCTGGCACCAAATAATAATTATTTAGGTCTAAAACTAATCCCGGAGATAGATGTAGAGGTAGCGTGCCGACGGCGATCACATCGACTTTGGAACCATTTCCCACGCGCATCGTCACCTCGTCCTTAGCCAATCTTCACTTAATCCGTAGCCCCTGTTTCGAGTTGCAAATATTAGCAACATAACAGTTTCAAATATCCAGGCGCTACTGCGAGCATTAGCAAGGTACACATCAATAACATGTATATCAAATATACCTTTCACTGTGCCATCCTTCTTCTCCGCCAAATACTTGGGGCAGTTCCGCTTCCAGTGACCAGTCCCTTTGAAGTAGAAGCACTCAGTCTTAGGCTTAGGTCCAGACTTGGGCTTCTTGACTTGAGCAGCAACTTGCTTGCCGTTCTTCTTGAAGTTCCCCTTCTTCCCCTTACCCTTTTTCTTGAAATTGGTGGTCTTGTTGACCATCAACACTTGATGCTCTTTCTTGATTTCTACCTCCGCAGCCTTTAGCATTGTGAAGAGCTCGGGAATCGTCTTATCCATCCCTTGCATATTATAGTTCGTCACTAAGCTCTTGTAGCTTGGTGGCAGTGATTGAAGAACTCCGTCAATGACACTATCATCAGGAAGATTAACTCCCAGTTGAGTCAAGTGGTTGTGGTACCCAGATATTCTGAGTATATGTTCACTGACAGAAATATTCTCCTCCATCTTGCAGCCATAGAACCTATTGGAGACTTCATATCTCTCAATCCAGGCATTTGCTTGAAATATTAACTTCAACTCCTGGAACATCTCATATGCTCCATGACGTTCAATACGTCGTTGAAGTCCCGGTTCTAAGCCGTAAAGCATGGCACACTGAACTATCGAGTAGTCACCAGCTTTGCTCTGCCAGGTGTTCATAACATCTGGCGTTGCTCCTGCAGCGGGTTTGGCACCTAGCGGTGCTTCCAGGACGTAATTCTTCTGTGCAGCAATGAGGATAATCCTCAAGTTACGGACCCAGTCCGTGTAATTTCTACCATCATCTTTCAACTTAGCTTTCTCTAGGAACGCATTAAAATTCAATGGAACAACATCACGGGCCATTTATCTACAACAACATAGACATGCAAACTACTATCAGGTACTATGTTCATGATAAATTAAAGTTCAATTAATCATATTACTTAAGAACTCCCACTTAGATAGACATCCCTCTAATCATCTAAGTAATCACGTGATCCATATCAATTAAACCATGTCCGATCATCACGTGAGATGGAGTAGTTTTCAATGGTGAACATCACTATGTTGATCATATCTACTATATGATTCACGCTTGAACTTTCGGTGTCAGTGTTCCGAGGCCACATCTGCATATGCTAGGCTCGTCAAGTTTAACCCGAGTATTCTGCATGTGCAAAACTGGCTTGCACCCGTTGTATGTGAACGTAGAGCTTATCACACCCGATCATCACGTGGTGTCTCGGCACGACGAACTGTAGCAACGGTGCATACTTAGGGAGAACACTTATACCTTGAAATTTTAGTGAGAGATCATCTTATAATGCTACCGCCGAACTAAGCAAAATAAGATGCATAAAGGATAAACATCACATGCAATCAATATAAGTGATATGATATAGCCATCATCATCTTGTGCCTTTGATCTCCATCTCCAAAGCACTGTCATGATCACCATC
>NW_025230845.1:0-958 GCF_018294505.1 Triticum aestivum
GAATCAGTTTTGCGCAGTGTTAACTGAAACATGGACATGTGACTCATACGGAGTCCGTTTTGGCTCCACAAGTAGTCAAAACATTTGTGACGACCAGATGCTTCAAAGGGTTCTTTCATAGGGTACTTATGGAGAACTTTTCTTAAGGAGTTCGTTCAGAAACTTCTATAGAAACTTTCTTAATGAGCAGTCGACAAACGCGTTTCGAGAACATACACACAGTCCCAGCTATGGACCTAGTGCATCATCATAACTGAGGTCTCTTGAATTTCCCTACAAGTAATTGGATCTCATATGGAGATTTTTAGTGAAGTAGAATGGAAAAATCGAATGCAACTACACAAGAACTAGTTTGTAGCTGTCGTTCGGAATCAGTTTTGCGCAGTGTTAACTGAAACATTGATATCTGACTCATACGGAGTCCGTTTTGGCTCCACAAGTAGTCAAAACGTTTGTGACGACCAGATGCTTCAAAGGATTCTTTCATAGGGAACTTTTGGAGAACTTTTCTTAAGGAGTTCGTTCAGAAACTTGTATAGAAACTTTCTTAATGAGCACTCGACAAACGCATTTCAAGAACATACACAACGTCCCAGCTATGGACCTAGTGCAGCATCATAACTGAGGTCTCTTGCATTTCCCTACAAGTAATTGGATCTCATATGGAGATGTTTAGTGAAGTAGAATGGAAAAAATCGAATGCAACTACACAAGAACTAGTGTGTAACTGTCGTTCGGTATCAGTTTTGCGCAGTGTTAACTGAAACATGGATATCTGACTCATACGGAGTCCATTTTGGCTCCACAAGTAGTCAAAACGTTTGTGCCAACCAGATGCTTCAAAGGATTCTTTCATAGGGAACTTTTGGAGAACTTTTCTTAAGGAGTTCGTTCAGAAACTTGTATAGAAACTTTCTTAATGAGCACTTCGACAAACGCATTTCGAGAACATACACAA
>NW_025230845.1:1901-2270 GCF_018294505.1 Triticum aestivum
GACCAGATGCTTCAAAGGGTTCTTTCATAGGGAACTTATGGAGAACTTTTCTTAAGGAGTTCGTTCAGAAACTTTTATAGAAACTTTCTTAATGAGCACTCGACAAACGCATTTCGAGAACATAGACTAAGTCCCAGCTATGGACCTAGTGCATCATCATAAGTGAGGTCTCTTGCATTTCCCTACAAGTAATCGGATCTCATATGGATATGTTTAGTGAAGTAGAATGGAAAAAATTGAATGCAACTACACAAGAACTAGTCTATAACTGTCGTTCGGAATCAGTTTTGCGCAGTGTTAAATGAAACATCGATATCTGACTGATACGGAGTCTGTTTTGGCTCCACAAGTAGTCAAAATGTTTTGTGG
>NW_025230845.1:2386-2800 GCF_018294505.1 Triticum aestivum
AAAATCGAATGCAACTACACAAGAACTAGTCTGTAACTGTCGTTCGGAATCAGTTTTGCGCAGTGTTAACTGAAACATCGATATCTGACTGATACGGAGTCCGTTTTGGCTCCACAAGTAGTCAACACGTTTGTGACGACCAGATGCTTCAAAGGGTTCTTTCATAGGGTACTTATGGAGAAATTTTCTTAAGGAGTTCGTTCAGAAACTTCTATAGAAACTTTCTTAATGAGCACTCGACAAACGCATTTCGAGAACATACACAAAGTCGCAGCTATGGACCTAGTGCATCATCATAACTTAGGTCTCTTGCATTTCCCTACAAGTAATCAGATCTCATATGGAGATGTTTAGTGAAGTAGAATGGAAAAAATCGAATGCAACTACACAAGAACTAGTGTGTAACTGTCGTTC
>NW_025230845.1:4323-4633 GCF_018294505.1 Triticum aestivum
GATCAGATGCTTCGAAGGATTCTTTGAAAGGGAACTTCTGGAGAACTTTTCTTAAGGAGTTCGTTCAGAAACTTGTATAGAAACTTTCTTAATGAGCACTCGACAAACGCATTTCGAGAACATACACAAAGTTCCAGCTATGGACCTAGTGCATTATCATAACGGAGGTCTCTTGCATTTCCCTACAAGTAATTGGATCTCATATGGAGATGTTTAGTGAAGTAGAATGGAAAAAATCGAATGCAACTACACAAGAACTAGTCTGTAACTGTCGTTCGGAATCAGTTTTGCGCAGTGTTAACTGAAACAT
>NW_025230845.1:9137-9813 GCF_018294505.1 Triticum aestivum
CCAGATGCTTCAAAGGATTCTTTCAAAGGGAACTTCTGGAGAACTTTTCTTCAGGAGTTCGTTCAGAAACTTGTATAGAAACTTTCTTAATGAGCACTCGACAAACGCATTTCGAGAACATACACAAAGTCCCAGCTATGGACCTAGTGCATCATCATAACTGAGGTCTCTTGCATTTCCCTACAAGTAATCAGATCTCATATGGAGATGTTTAGTGAAGTAGAATGGAAAAAATCGAATGCAACTACACAAGAACTAGTGTGTAACTGTCGTTCGGAATCAGTTTTGCGCAGTGTTAACTGAAACATGGATATCTGACTCATACGGAGTCCGTTTTGGCTCCACAAGTAGTCAAAATGTTTGTGATGACCAAATGCTTCAAACGATTCTTTCATACGGACCTTTTGGAGAACTTTTCTTAAGGAGTTCGTTCAGAAACTTGTATTGAAACTTTCTTCAAGAGCACTCGACAAACGCATTTCGAGAACATACACAAAGACCCAGCTATGGACCTAGTGCATTATCATAACTGAGGTCTCTTGCATTTCCCTACAAGTAATCAGATCTCATATGGAGATGTTTAGTGAAGTAGAATGGAAAAAATCGAATGCAACTACACAAGAACTAGTGTGTAACTGTCGTTCGGAATCAGTTTTGCGCAGTGTTAACTGAAACA
>NW_025230845.1:9952-10458 GCF_018294505.1 Triticum aestivum
TTAACTGAAACATGGATATCTGACTCATACGGAGTCCGTTTTGGCTCCACAAGTAGTCAAAATGTTTGTGATGACCAGATGCTTCAAAGGATTCTTTCATACGGACCTTTTGGAGAACTTTTCTTAAGGAGTTCGTTCAGAAACTTGTATATAAACTTTCTTAATGAGCACTCGACAAACGCATTTCGAGAACATACACAAAGTCCCAACCATGGACCTAGTGCATTATCATAACTGAGGTCTCTTGCATTTCCCTACAAGTAATTGGATCTCATATGGAGATGTTTAGTGAAGTGGAATGGAAAAATTCGAATGCAACTACACAAGAACTAGTCTGTAACTGTCGTTCGGAATCAGTTTTGCGCAGTGTTAACTGAAACATGGATATCTGACTGATACAGAGTCTGTTTTGGCTCCACAAATAGTCAAAATGTTTGTGCCGACCAGATGCTTCAAAGGATTCTTTCAAAGGGAACTTCTGCAGAACTTTTCTTAAGGAGTTCGTT
>NW_025230845.1:11951-12825 GCF_018294505.1 Triticum aestivum
ACACAAAGTCCCAGCTATGGACCTAGTGCATCATCATAACTGAGGTCTCTTGCATTTCCCTACAAGTAGTCAGATCTCATATGGAGATGTTTAGTGAAGTAGAATGGAAAAAATCGAATGCAACTACACAAGAACTAGTGTGTAACTGTCGTTCGGAATCAGTTTTGCGCAGTGTTAACTGAAACATGGATATCTGACTCATGCGGAGTCCGTTTTGGCTCCACAAGTAGTCAAAATGTTTGTGATGACCAGATGCTTCAAAGGATTCTTTCATACGGACCTTTTGGAGAACTTTTCTTAAGGAGTTCGTTCAGAAACTTGTATATAAACTTTCTTAATGAGCACTCGACAAACGCATTTCGAGAACATACACAAAGTCCCAGCTATGGACCTAGTGCATTATCATAACTGAGGTCTCTTGCATTTCCATACAAGTAATTGGATCTCATATGGAGATGTTTAGTGAAGTAGAATGGAAAAAATCGAATGCAACTACACAAGAACTAGTGTGTAACTGTCGTTCGGAATCAGTTTTGCGTAGTGTTAACTGAAACATGGATATCTGACTGATACGGAGTCTGTTTTGGCTCCACAAGTAGTCAAAATGTTTGTGGTGACCAGATGCTTTCAAACGTTTCTTTCAAAGGGAACTTCTGCAGAACTTTTCTTAAGGAGTTCGTTCAGAAACTTGTATAGAAACTTTCTTAATGAGCACTCGACAAACGCATTTCGAGAACATACACAAAGTCCCAGCTATGGACCTAGTGCATCATCATAACTGAGGTCTCTTGCATTTCCCTACAAGTAATTGGATCTCATATGGAGATGTTTAGTGAAGTAGAATGGAAAAAATCGAATGCAACTACACAAGAAC
>NW_025230846.1:0-4031 GCF_018294505.1 Triticum aestivum
TTGCCCCAGTGCACCTTAGCACGGGCAAGGGCCCGAGGGCACCTTCAATACAGGCGGATCGCTTGATGACCTCAACCCATGGACAAGCATCCACCAGCCGCCGCACCAGGCCGAAGTAGCTCCCAGGCATGGCCTCATTGGGCCACAGCCGAACTATGAGGCCCTTCATGGCCTGTTCGGCCACCTTGTGGAGCTCGACCAGCTGCTTCAGCTAGTCGCTAAGGGGCACCGGATGTCCGGCCTCAGCATACTGAGACCAGAAGACCTTCTCCGTCGAGCTCCCCTCCTCTGCCCTGTAGAAAGCGGCAGCATTGGACACGCTACGGGGCAGATCTGCGAACGCTCCTGGAGAGCTCCGAATTCGGGTAAGTAACAGGTAATTTACATTCACATGATTGCTTTGCATGAAAAATGCCTTACCCGCCGCTATTTTCTTCAATGCCTCGATCTCCTGAAGGGCCTTGTGGGCTTCGGCCTTAGCGGCTTTGGTGCTCTCAAGAGCCGATGCAAGCTCGGACTCTCGAGTCTTCGAGTCGCGCTCCAAACTCTCATGCTTTTCCATGAGAGCCTGGAGCTCTTGCTGTACCTCTGCCACCCGCGCCTCCTGCTTCTCTCGCCCAGCACGCTCCAAGTCCGCATTACGTTCCGCCGAGGACACCGCCTCCTTCAAGGTCGCCACCTCGTTCGTGGCCCCTGAAGTACCCACGTTATCCTTGTCATTTCTCTTGCAACCAAATCCTTTTCTGTAAGGTACAACTTTAATAAGGTGTTACTCACCTTCCTTGTCCTCGAGCTGCTTCTTGGCACGGCCGAGCTCATTCTCGGACCGCTCGAGGCTTTGCTTCACAGCATTGACCTCCACAGTCAGTGCGGCAGAGGTCAGCAGCGCAGCCTGCAATCCCATATTGACATATTTATTGAGACTCCTGCGTATATCTTTTTAGATCCTCAGTCCGACTTTTTCTTTCCGAACACCGAATCGAGCATCAGGGGCTACTTTCTATGCGGTACTATTTTACACATATTAATATTCTTACCTCAAAGCCTGATAGAAGGCTGCTGCAGGCTTCGGTCAGCCCGCTTTTGGCAAGCTGGACCTTCTGAATCACCGCACTCATGACAGTGCGGTGCTCCTCCTCGATGGAAGCACCGTTGAGCGCCTCCAGCAAGTCATCCGGCGCCTCCGGTTGGACGGAGGCCTCCGGTGCCACGGTCTTGCCCTTCTTACGAAGGGGCCGCCCGCCGGACTCCGGAAACACTACAGGTTCCGGTGCGGAGTCCGGCACGAAGTCTGGGAGGTCGCCCTGTGCCACCTCCGGGTCCTCCTCCTCCGGATGGGTCCCTCTCTAGGATCCTACCTCGACGTCGTCAGCGTCGCGGGGAGAGGAGGCGGTTGGAAGTGAAGTACTGTTCACATCCGATGAGCCCAAGGACCCGCTCGACGAAGCGGGAAGATCGTCCTTGGGCGGACTGCAGGGTTGTATGCGGCGTTAGAAAGACACAAAGTGGCAATAAGAAAAATCATGAAGTCATTCGGAGTCCGGATACTTACGATTTCGCTAGGGGCTTGGCCCTTGGAGGCCAATCCTCGTCGTTGTCACCGGTGTTGGCGGAACAGTCCGGGGGAAGAGTCCTTCCCTTCTTGGACCCTTTGGCCTCCCTCGCTGCGGAGGCCTTCCTTTTCTTCCCACCCCCCACTGGGGGAGAGACCTTTTTCTTCTCCTCCTCGTCCTCGGGGGAGGAGTCCGCCTCGGAGTCATCGGACACCTGAAAACGGGAAATCTTTTGAGTACCCGTGGCCTCCTTCTTGGCCTTCTTCTCCGGCACCACATGGGGTGCCGGAACCAGCAGCCCCGCTAGACGGGCGTCCACTGGGTCTTCTGGCAAGGGGGTCGGACAGTTAGTCTGCTCGGCCTTCTCCAGCTAGTCATGTCAAAGGAGAGGGAGTTTAGATCCCGCATAGAGTCAAACTATGAAAAACAAGTGTCCCGTAAAGGGTAGAATCGCTTACCTCGCTAGCCTGGCGCTGCGAGCGGAATCCGCGATCTTCGGTAGCGGATGCGGGAGCTTCGGCGCCCTTAAACAGCACCTTCCAGGCATCTTTGTACCTAGTGTCGAAGAGCCCGCTCAAGGTTCGGTGCTGAGCCGGATCGAACTCCCACAATTTAAAGGCACGTTGTTGGTACGGGAGGATCCGGCGGATGAGCATGACCTGGACAACGTTGACAAGCTTGAGCTTCTTGTCCACCAGCTTCTGGATGCAGGCTTGGAGTCCAGTCAGCTCCTCCGAATCGCCCCAAGTCAGGCCACTCTCCTTCCAAGAGGTGAGCCGTGTGGGGATGCCAGATCTGAATTCGGGGGCCGCTGCCCATTTAGGGTCACGCGGCTCGGTGATGTAGAACCACCCCGATTGCCACCCCTTGATGGTTTCCACGAAGGCGCCCTCGAGCCAAGTGACATTGGGTATCCTGCCCACCATGGTGCCTCCGCATTCCGCTTGGCTCCCCTTCACAACCTTCGGCTTGACATTGAAGGTCTTGAGCCACAAGCCGAAATGGGGCCGGATGCAGAGGAAGGCCTCACACACGACGATAAACGCCGAGATGTTGAGGATAAAATTCGGGGCTAGATCATGGAAATCCAGGCCATAGTAGAACATGAGCCCCCGGACAAAGGGGTGAAGTGGGAAGCCCAGTCCACGGAGGAAATGGGTAAGGAATACTACCCTCTCATGGGGTCTGGGGTGGGGATGAGCTACCCCTCGTCGGGGAGCCGGTGCGCGATGTCACTGGACAGATATCCGGCGTCGCGCAGCTTCTTGATGTGCCCCTCTGTAACGGAGGAGGCCATCCACTTGCCTCCCGCTCCGGACATGGTCGGAGGAGGTTGAGGTGAGATGTGCGAACTTGGGTGCTGGAGCTCGAGTGCGCAGAGATGGATAAGCAAAGGAGGAAGAAGGCGTAGGTAAAAAGGTGGATCCTTATCCCCTTATATATGGGCGGACAAAACTATGCGTCCCCACCGGCCTGGTAAAACTCGCTTTTCTCCCAAGCGCCGCAATCAATGGCGCGGTTGGGTTACCCACGTCTGTATTGATGAGAATCCCGGAATAAGGGGAACACGATCTCTGCTTCGACAAGACGTGCCAAGGAAACCGCTTTGCTAAACACGCTGAGGCGGTATAATAAAAACGATTCAAGTAAAGGCTTGGTTGTGGTGTGACGTCGCGCCACGAAATACGTCAGCAGATTGAACTTGTGTAAATATTATTCTCTCTACGGTGGAATGTGGAATTTATTTTGCAGAGCCGGACACTATCCTGGTGTTCACAATCTTCTACAAACTATTCGGAGAAGGAACCCGCCTTGCAATGCCGAAGACAATATGCGCGTCGGACTCGTCATCATTGAAGCCAAGTTCAGGGGCTACTGAGGGAGTCCTGGACTAGGGGGTGTCTGGATAGCTGAACTATCATCATCGGCCGGACTCCAAGACTATGAAGATACAAGATTGAAGACTTCGTCCCGTGTCCGGATGGGACTTTCCTTGGTGTGGAAGGCAAGCTTGGCGATACAGATATGTAGATCTCCTACCATTGTAACCGACTCTGTGTAACCCTAGCCCTCTCCAGTGTCTATATAAACCGGATGGTTTTAGTCCGTAGGACAACAACAATAACAACAATCATACCATAGGCTAGCTTCTAGGGTTTAGCCTCCTTGATCTCGTGGTAGATCTACTCTTGTAATACCCACATCATCAATATCAATCAAGCAGGACGTAGGGTTTTACCTCCATCAAGACGGCCCAAACCTGGGTAAAACATCGTGTCCCTTGTCTCCTGTTACCATGCGCCTAGACGCACAGTTCGGGACCCCTTACCCGAGATCCGCCGGTTTTGACACCGACACCCTCCCTTGCATTTTTTTCATATATATGCTTGTTTTTTTTCATATATATGCTTGTTTTTTTATATATGATGATATATATGCTTGTTATCATAATTGTTTTTGTTCATATATATATGTAAT
>NW_025230846.1:5041-7358 GCF_018294505.1 Triticum aestivum
TTGTCTAGGCCACCCCAAACCCTAGAGAAGCATCGTCGAGGCCACTAACATGATTCCTTATTGTGATTAGCTAGCTAGTTCTACATTTGCCACTAATATGTATCCATCTGTACCATGTTTGAATGATAATTGACATGTTGTAAATATTTGCAGAAACTATGGAGCACTCCCGAGACGAAGCAACATAAGCGATGTTGGTGGAGATAATCGCACAAGGAAGTGATGTCATTGCGTCGTTTCTCAACGACACCGATGGTCAGGAAGGACCGGGTGAAGAAGAGGGCTATGTTCATGATGGCTCCGGCCCATTAATGTCGGTACAAGAAGAGGGCTATGTTCATGATGGCTCCGGTGGCCCAATGGAGGTACAAGAAGGAGACCGTGCTGACTGCTCCGGTGACTGAACCGAGTCCAGCCAGGTATATATATATATTTGTTAAGCCCGTGCTGACTAGTTAATTGATGCATTCACTGTTTTGGTATATGTACACATATTAATTAACTCTCGTCTTTCTTCCTTTTTCTAGCCCTACGGATCAAGCACAACTTCGGTAAGGAGACGAGGCCCGAAGAAAAAGTTGAGCTCGGATGAAAGGTTTGAGAACACAGCAATCGCGCCCGACGGCGAACCGATTGAACCCATCCGGACAAAGAACGCATTTTCTGCTCAGTGCGGGGTTCTTGTTAGGGACAAGATCTCGATCAGCATCCAATAATAGTATAAGCCTAAGGAGGAAGACCCTGAGGTGTCTTATGTCAATGATATGCAGAAAGATGATCTTTGGACTGAGTTGAAGGCAAATTTCACCCTACCGCCAGAGGAGGATCCGGAGAAGCCAGTTAAAGAGCAATTAATCAAGTCTTGTGCTCTTAAGAAGATGGCAAGCCTATTCAGGAGGTGGAGGAAAGAGCTGAACAAGTTTGTCGACAAAGAAGAGACACCAGAATTCATCGGCAAATATGAGAAGATCAAAGATCACTGGCCCGCATTTGTGGCCCACAAGACATCGGAAAAGAGTAAGAAGATGTCGGCGACAAACAAGCAAAATGCTGCGAAGAAGCAGTTTCACCATCGCACAGGGTCAGGTGGCTACCTCAAAGCCCGGCCTAAGTGGTCCAAGGCTGAGAATGATCTGCTTGATAAAGGGATCGAACCAGAGATAATGAACTGGCCAGACCGTTGCCGGACTTGGTTCTTCGGGGCTGGCGGGACCTTGGACCCTGTATCAGGGAAGTGCCATTGGACGGATGAGCAACTGAAAATACCAGTCAAGAGGCTTCGGCACTATATTGATGCAGCACAGCAAGGGACGTTCGTTCCAGACAGGGAGAAGGACGAGCTCACAATGGCCCTCGGGAATCCTGAGCATCCTGGATGGACACGAGGCACGCCAGGCTCCATTCCGTGGAAGGTTTGTTTTCCGGACGCAGGGGTTACAAAACCCAGGAGAGGAGGAAGAAACTGGAGCAGAGCCAACTGCAGGCGCTGCACGAAAGGGTAATGGGGCTAGAGGAACGAGAAGCAGATCGCAGCAAACGACCTACCGAAGCTTCCCCTGAAGCTACCCCGCCATCTCAGCGGAGAAGTAGCATGGCTTTCACCGAGCTGCTTTAGCCGGAGCATGTCTTGATGGCTCTTGCCAGCTATCCCGTGGATGCTATCACGGAGTCTCAAAATTGCCACATTATGATGCGATGGATGAATTTGAAGGTCAAGGCGGTTGTTGGCTCTGTTTATCCTACTTAACACGGTGCAACTTTTCACTGTCGGCTGATTCCAGAAGGATTATGCTAGGGTGACGGTGGATGAAATAATGGAGGGATTTGAGGACCTCTAGCTTGACTACCCTACCGGTGAAGGGGAGACTAGGCTGGGTTCTGCTCTAAAGACTCCATGCCTATGGCGGAAGGAGCTCATCAACCTTCTGAACTGGATGCCTCCGCCTCCTCCTCCTCCTCCGGCGAGTCAGGGCACTCCGCCTCCTCCTCCGGCGAGTGACGATCAGGGCACTGGGCCTCCTTCTCCGGCGCGTGGCGGCACTCCGCCTCCTTCTCCGCCTGCGCCGGCGCGCCCGGGCAGCCAGCAGCCTCCTCCTTCTCCGCCTCGCAAGCAAGGGCGGAAGAGAACCGTCGCCGCCCCAGCTGCTCTGGCGCATCGTAGTCCTTCTCCTCCGCCTCGTAAGCAAGCACGAAAGAAGACAGACACTGCAGCCGCTCCGTCTGCTCCGGCGTCTAGCTGTACAGCCAGAGGCGGGAGGCAATACAGATACGGTCCTTCTCTCAAGCCTCTAGAGAAGTTACCGTACGAGAGGACCGA
>NW_025230846.1:10767-12824 GCF_018294505.1 Triticum aestivum
GTATTTCACCACCATGGTTATACCCGAAGCCAAATCCAAGACCGCGGGCGCAAACGTCACCGTGAAAAATGAGCCATGGGTACTGGCTTCCCAAGTGGACCAATGCTTCTTCATTACCGACCCGTCAAAGCCCAGTCATGGGGAGAGGCAAAAGGAACATCAGCGGAATGTATGGAGTCGCTAATGAGCAAGACTTCAACAAGTACGGCGACCCGAAGATGGAAGATGACGGCGACGATGAAGTACCATACACCACAAGAAGAAGCGGGGCCACCCTACCTAAAGGATGTCCGTTCATTAGAAGAACTCTAGGGGTTCCGGGGCTAAATTATTGAACCGCGAGAAAGAAGGGCAAGAAGATTGTGAAAAGATCGAATCACGACGTGTCGGCTGCGTGTGTGTGTGTCACTGGAAAGCTCAATTATTACATGTATCAGTTGATTTCAACCATGTCATCTAATTCTAAATCTTTGCACAATGGTATTATCACTCCATTTGCATTTTACTTTTCTTTTATCTCAAATCTTAAGTTATTACTTGCAACTAAAAATCCAAAAAAAAAGTTAGTAATGGCGCACCAGGAGAGGGTGCGCCATTGCTATCACAATGTTTACGGCGCACCCCTAAATGGTGCGCCATTGATATACCAATTTTTATGGCACACCCCTAAAAGGTGCGCCATTGCTAACCCTCCCCCCACTAAAATATCCAAGACGACCCAGGCGGTCGTCCTTCTCCCCAATCTGCATCTCGCCCCTCGCCTCTCGCCACCGCCGCCGATCCCCTTCCACCACCACCGCCACCGGCACCGGCACGGCATCCACCTCCGCCTCCTCCTCCTCCGCGGCCACGGTCTCCACCTCCTCGGGGCCCCGCCACACCACCCCTTCAACAACAACAACGACAAACACCGCCTCGGCCTCCTCCACATCCTCGAGTTCTAGGCGCTCCAGCCTCGCCGCGGTGCGCGCCTCCCACTTGGACCAGCCCGTCCTCTACTCCTTCCAGGAGCTCGCCACCGACACCAACAACTTCCTCGCCAAGCGGGGCTCCTCCGACACCTTCTGGCACTGCTCCTTCTGCTCACGCCCCGCCGCGCTCTTCCAGCTCCGACCGCTCCCGCTCCTCACGCCCGCGGCCGCGCTCGCCCGCGTCGCGCACTACCACCACGCCATCCTCGCGCGCCTCCTCCCCGCCGGATCCGCTACGGCCGCAAGTGTAAGCCCCCCCTCCCCCTCGCCCCTCTAGATCTCCAGGTCTGTTACCGTCATGCGCAACGTTCGTGATGATGCCCCTCCTTTGCTCTCCTTGGCCTGCTTGCTTGCTTGCGAGCCATGGTAAACTCTGAATTTGGTTACTTGCTTTCTTTCTTCAGTAGGCCAAGAAACAGGGAGTGAATCAAGCAACTGAATCCATCAATGTGAATCAAGTTGTGATAGGTATCTCTGCATGCTTACTTCACTGAATTTTGTTTGCAGTAGATGCACTGAAATTTACTGAATTTTTTTTGCGGTAGGAGTAGTTGCAGTTATGAACTGCTAGGAGTACATGGCGTTGTAGTACTATTCTCACTGGAGGTACAATGAGAAGGAGTATTACAATGAGAAGGTTAATTTCAGTTAATGCTATGAGTACTCTTCTCACTAGAGTTTCAGTAGTTGTAATTTCAGTAAATTTTGCTTGTTATGTGCTTTCATGCTCGATATTCAGAAATACAGAAAAATTAGTAACATTGACAGAAATTCAATTTAACAAACCATTATCAGCTGTAGGATTTGTAAATTCTTTTGATTTTTTTGTTAAATGGAGTACATCTTGTAAAGTAACTGAATATTACTCCTACTCTGTTAAATGGAGTACATCTTGTAACAAAATGGAGTAGTCATGAGTACTGTAAGTTACTCCTTGTCCTTGTACTGTTAACTGAATTTTTGATTGGATATTTGCATGTACAACAAGTCAATTTGCAACTCCTCGTCCTACACCAGGCTACTCCTATAACAAGCTACAACAAGTACATCTACAGCAAAGCTCTGGAGTAACTGGATGTAAGTACT
>NW_025230847.1:0-1719 GCF_018294505.1 Triticum aestivum
TTTCAACACTTTCTGACATCATTTGCTATTTTTCTGTCATTTACCGATTTGTTTAGAGAGCTAAATGACCGTGAAATTGAAAATCACTACAAAATGAACTCTGAAAATGTCGAAACTTGGCATGGTATCATCATTTCACCCACATAGCATGTGCAAAAGAGTAGAGAGGGTTACAGAAAAAACTGGACGCATTTCGTGTACAAACTCGACAATCTCTTTCGAAGTATCTGGGTTTCTGACGAGAACTCATCTGTTACATGGGCACTTCATTTTTTTAAACTTATTACAACTCCAGACTTTTTTGCGTTCCGTACGCACCATTCAAAGCGACGTCATCAATTTTCAAAACTAACTAACATCATTTGCTATTTTTTAGTCATTTACCGATTTGTTTACAGAGCTAAATGACCGTGAAATTGAAAATCACTACAAAATGAACTCTGAAAATGTCGAAACTTGGCATGGTATCATCATTTCACCCACATAGCATGTGCAAAAGAGTAGAGAGGGTTACGGCAAAAACTGGACACACTTCGTGTACAAACTGGACAATCTCTTTCGGAGTATCAGGGTTTCGGACGAGAACTCATCTGTTACACTGGCACTTCATTTTTTTAAACTTATTACAACTCCAGTCTTTTTTTGCGTTCCATACGCACCATTCAAAGTGACGTCATCAATTTTCAACACTTTCTGACATCTTTTGGTATTTTTCAGTCATTTACCGATTTGTTTAGAGAGCTAAATGACCGTGAAATTGAAAATCACTACAAAATGAACTCTGAACATGTCGAAACTTGGCATGGTATCATCATTTCACCCACATAGCATGTGCAAAAGAGTAGAGAGGGTTACGGCAAAAACTGGAGGCACTTCGTGTACAAACTGGACAATCTCTTTCGAAGTATTAGGGTTTCGGACGAGAACTCATCTGTTACATGGGCACTTCATTTTTTTAAACTTATTACAACTCCAGACATTTTTGTGTTCCGTATGCACCATTCAAGGCGACGTCATCAATTTCCAAAACTTTCTGACATCATTTGCTATTTTTTAGTCATTTACCGATTTGTTTAGAGAGCTAAATGACCGTGAAATTGAACATCACTACAAAATGAACTCTGAAAATGTCGAAACTTGGCATGGTATCATCATTTCACCCACATAGCATGTGCAAAAGAGTAGAGAGGGTTACGGCAAAAACTGGACGCACTTCGTGTACAAACTGGACAATCTCTTTCGGAGTATCAGGGTTTCTGACGAGAACTCATCTGTTACACTGGCACTTCATTTTTTTAAACTTATTACAACTCCAGAGTTTTTTGCGTTCCGTACGCACCATGCAAAGCGACGTCATCAATTTTCAACACCTTCTGACATCATTTGCTATTTTTCTGTCATTTACCGATTTGTTTAGATAGCTAAATGACCGTGAAATTGAAAATCACTACAAAATGAAATATTAAAATGTCAAAACTTGGCATGGTATCATAATTTCACCCACATAGCATGTGCAAAAGAGTAGAGAGGGTTACGGCAAAAACTGGACGCACTTCGTGTACAAACTGGACAATCTCTTTCGGAGTATCAGGGTTTCTGACGAGAACTCATCTGTTACACTGGCACTTCATTTTTTTAAACTTATTACAACTCCAGAAGTTTTTGCGTTCCGTACGCACCATTCAAAGCGACGTCATCAATTTTCAACACTTTCTGACA
>NW_025230847.1:2788-5078 GCF_018294505.1 Triticum aestivum
CGAGAACTCATCTGTTACACTGGCACTTCATTTTTTTAAACTTATTACAACTCCAGACTTTTTTTGCGTTCCATACGCACCATTCAAAGCGACGTCATCAATTTTCAACACTTTCTGACATCTTTTGGTATTTTTCAGTCATTTACCGATTTGTTTAGAGAGCTAAATGACCGTGAAATTGAAAATCACTAAAAAATGAACTCTGAACATGTCGAAACTTGGCATGGTATCATCATTTCACCCACATAGCATGTGCAAAAGTGTAGAGAGGGTTACGGCAAAAACTGGAGCCACTTCGTGTACAAACTGGACAATCTCTTTCGAAGTATTAGGGTTTCGGACGAGAACTCATCTGTTACATGGGCACTTCATTTTTTTAAACTTATTACAACTCCAGACTTTTTTGCGTTCCGTACGCACCATTAAAGGCGACGTCATCAATTTCCAAAACTTTCTGACATCATTTGCTATTTTTTAGTCATTTACCGATTTGTTTAGAGAGCTAAATGACCGTGAAATTGAACATCACTACAAAATGAACTCTGAAAATGTCGAAACTTGGCATGGTATCATCATTTCACCCACATAGCATGTGCAAAAGAGTAGAGAGGGTTACGGCAAAAACTGGACGCACTTCGTGTACAAACTGGACAATCTCTTTCGAAGTATCAGGGTTTCTGACGAGAACTCATCTGTTACATGGGCACTTCATTTTTTTAAACTTATTACAACTCCAGACTTTTTTGCGTTCCGTACGGACCATTCAAAGCGACGTCATCAATTTTCAAAACTTTCTGACATCATTTGCTATTTTTCAGTCATTTATCGATTTGTTTAGAGAGCTAAATGACTGTGAAATTGAAAATCACTACAAAATGAACTCTGAAAATGTCGAAACTTGGCATGGTATCATCATTTCATCCACATAGCATGTGCAAAAGATTAGAGAGGGTTACGGCAAAAACTGGACGCACTTCGTGTACAAACTGGACAATCTCTTTCGGAGTATCAGGGTTTCGGACGAGAACTCATCTGTTACACTGGCACTTCATTTTTTAAAACTTATGACAACTCCAGACTTTTTTTGCGTTCCGTACGCACCATTCAAAGCGACGTCATCAATTTTCAACACATTCTGACATCATTTGCTATTTTTCAGTCATTTACCGATTTGTTTAGAGAGCTAAATGACCGTGAAATTGAAAATCACTACAAAATGAACTCTGAAAATGTCGAAACTTGGCATGGTATCATCATTTCACCCAGATAGCATGTGCAAAAGAGTAGAGAGGGTTACGGCAAAAACTGGACGCACTTCGTTTACAAACTGGACAATCTCTTTCGGAGTATCAGGGTTTCGGACGAGAACTCATCTGTTACACTAGCACTTCATTTTTTAAACTTATTACATATCCAGACATATTTGCGTTCCGTACGCACCATTCAAAGCGACGTCATCAATTTTCAACACTTTCTGACATCATTTGCTATTTTTGAGTCATCTACCGATTTGTTTAGAGAGCTAAATGACCGTGAAATTGAAAATCACTACAAAATGAAATATGAAAATGTCGAAACATTGCATGGTATCATCATTTCACCCACATAGCATGCGCAAAAGAGTAGAGAGTGTTACGGCAAAAACTGGACGCACTTCGTGTACAAACTAGACAATCTCTTTCGAAGTATCAAGGTTTCTGACGAGAACTCATCTGTTACACTAGCACTTCATTTTTTAAACTTATTACATATCCAGACTTTTTTGCGTTTCGTACGCACCATTCAAAGCGACGTCATCAATTTTCAAAACTTTCTGACATCTTTTGGTATTTTTCAGTCATTTACCGATTTGTTTAGAGAGCTAAATGACCGTGAAATTGAAAATCACTACAAAATGAACTCTGAACATGTCGAAACTTGGCATGGTATCATCATTTCACCCACATAGCATGTGCAAAAGTGTAGAGAGGGTTACGGCAAAAACTGGAGGCACTTCGTGTACAAACTGGACAATCTCTTTCGAAGTATTAGGGTTTCGGTCGAGAACTCATCTGTTACATGGGCACTTCATTTTTTTAAACTTATTACAACTCCAGACTTTTTTGTGTTCCGTATGCACCATTCAAGGCGACGTCATCAATTTCCAAAACTTTCTGACATCATTTGCTATTTTTTAGTCATTTACCGATTTGTTTAGAGAGCTAAATGACCGTGAAATTGAACATCACTACAAAATGAACTCTGAAAATGTCGAAACTTGGCATGGTATCATCATTTCACCCACATAGCA
>NW_025230847.1:5135-5986 GCF_018294505.1 Triticum aestivum
AATGTCGAAACTTGGCATGGTATCATCATTTCACCCAGATAGCATGTGCAAAAGAGTAGAGAGGGTTACGGCAAAAACTGGACGCACTTCGTTTACAAACTGGACAATCTCTTTCGGAGTATCAGGGTTTCGGACGAGAACTCATCTGTTACACTAGCACTTCATTTTTTAAACTTATTACATATCCAGACTTTTTTGCGTTCCGTACGCACCATTCAAAGCGACGTCATCAATTTTCAACACTTTCTGACAACATTTGCTATTTTTGAGTCATTTACCGATTTGTTTAGAGAGCTAAATGACCGTGAAATTGAAAATCACTACAAAATGAAATATGAAAATGTCGAAACTTGGCATGGTATCATCATTTCACCCACATAGCATGCGCAAAAGAGTAGAGAGTGTTACGGCAAAAACTGGACGCACTTCGTGTACAAACTAGACAATCTCTTTCGAAGTATCCAGGTTTCTGACGAGAACTCATCTGTTACACTAGCACTTCATTTTTTAAACTTATTACATATCCAGACTTTTTTGCGTTTCGTACGCACCATTCAAAGCGACGTCATCAATTTTCAAAACTTTCTGACATCTTTTGGTATTTTTCAGTCATTTACCGATTTGTTTAGAGAGCTAAATGACCGTGAAATTGAAAATCACTACAAAATGAACTCTGAACATGTCGAAACTTGGCATGGTATCATCATTTCACCCACATAGCATGTGCAAAAGTGTAGAGAGGGTTACGGCAAAAACTGGAGGCACTTCGTGTACAAACTGGACAATCTCTTTCGAAGTATTAGGGTTTCGGTCGAGAACTCATCTGTTACATGGGCACTTCATTTTTTTAA
>NW_025230847.1:6255-7405 GCF_018294505.1 Triticum aestivum
ATGTCGAAACTTGGCATGGTATCATCATTTCACCCACATAGCATGTGCAAAAGAGTAGAGAGGGTTACAGCAAAAACTGAACGCACTTCATGTACAAACTGGACAATCTCTTTCGAAGTATCAGGGTTTCGGACGAGAACTCATCTGTTACATGGGTACTTCATTTTTTTAAACTTATTACAACTCCAGAGTTTTTTGCATTCCGTACGCACCATTCAAAGCAACGTCATCAATTTTCAAAACTTTCTGACATCATTTGCTAATTTTTAGTCATTTACCGATTTGTTTAGAGAGCTAAATGACCGTGAAATTGACAATCACTACAAAATGAACTCTGAAAATTTCGAAACATGGCATGGTATCATCATTTCACCCACATAGCATGTGCAAAACAGTAGAGAGGGTTACGGAAAACTGGACGCACTTCGTATACAAACTGGACAATCTCTTTCGGAGTATCAGGGTTTCGGACGAGAACTCATCTGTTACACTGGCACTTCATTTTTTTAAACTTATTACAACTCCAGACTTTTTTTGCGTTCCGTACGCACCATTCAAAGCGACGTCATCAATTTTCAATACTTTCTGACATCATTTGCTATTTTTCAGTCATTTACCGATTTGTTTAGAGAGCTAAATGACCGTGAAATTGAAAATCACTACAAAATGAACTCTGAAAATGTCGAAACTTGGCATGGTATCATCATTTCACCCACATAGCATGTGCAAAAGAGTAGAGAGGGTTACGGCAAAAACTGGACGCACTTCGTGTACAAACTGGAGAATCTCTTTCGAAGTATCAGGGTTTCTGACGAGAACTCATCTGTTACATGGGCACTTCATTTTTTTAAACTTATTACAACTCCAGACCTTTTTGCGTTCCGTACGCACCATTCAAAGCGACATCATCAATTTTCAACACTTTCTCACACCATTTGCTATTTTTCAGTCATTTACCGATTTGTTTAGAGAGCTAAATGACCGTGAAATTGAAAATCACTACAAAATGAACTCTGAAAATGTCGAAACATGGCATGGTATCATCATTTCACCCACATAGCATGTGCAAAAGAGTAGAGAGGGTTACGGCAAAAACTGGACGCACTTCATGTACAAACTGGACAATCTCTTTCGGAGTATCAGGGTTTCG
>NW_025230847.1:8828-10393 GCF_018294505.1 Triticum aestivum
CATTCAAAGCAACGTCATCAATTTTCAAAACTTTCTGACATCATTTGCTATTTTTTAGTCATTTACCGATTTGTTTACAGAGCTAAATGACCGTGAAATTGAAAATCACTACAAAATGAACCCTGAAAATGTCGAAACTTGGCATGGTATCATCATTTCACCCACATAGGATGTGCAAAAGAGTAGAGAGGGTTACGGCAAAAACTGGAGGCACTTCGTGTACAAACCGGACAATCTCATTCGGAGTATCAGGGTTTCGGACGAGAACTCATCTGTTACACTGGCACTTCATTTTTTTAAACTTATTACAACTCCAGACTTTTTTTGCGTTCCGTACGCACCATTCAAAGTGACATCATCAACTTTCATCACTTTCTGACATAATTTGCTATTTTTCAGTCATTTACCGATTTGTTTACAGAGCTAAATGACCGTGAAATTGAAAATCACTACAAAATGAACTCTGAAAATGTCGAAACTTGGCATGGTATCATCATTTCACCCACATAGCATGTGCAAAAGAGTAGAGAGGGTTACGGCAAAAACTGGACGCACTTCGTGTACAAACTGGACAATCTCTTTCGAAGTATCAGGGTTTCTGACGAGAACTCATCTGTTACATGGGCACTTCATTTTTTTAAACTTATTACAACTCCAGACTTTTTTCCGTTCCGTACGCACCATTCAAAGCGACGTCATCAATTTTCAACACTTTCTCACACCATTTGCTATTTTTCAGTCATTTACCGATTTGTTTAGAGAGCTAAATGACCGTGAAATTGAAAATCACTACAAAATGAACTCTGAAAATGTCGAAACTTGGCATCGTATCATCATTTCACCCACATAGCATGTGCAAAAGAGTAGAGAGGGTTACGGAAAAAACTGGACGCACTTCATGTACAAACTAGACAATCTCTTTCGGAGTATCACGGTTCCGGACGAGAACTCATCCGTTACACTGGCACTTCATTTTTTTAAACTTATTACAACTCCAGACTTTTTTTGCATTCCGTACGCACCATTCAAAGCAACGTCATCAATTTTCAACACTTTCTCACATCATTTGCTATTTTTCAGTCATTTCCTGATTTGTTTAGAGAGTGAAATGACCGTGAAATTGAAAATCACTACAAAATGAACTCTGAAAATGTCGAAACTTGGCATGGTATCATCATTTCACCCACATAGCATGTGCAAAAGAGTATAGAGGGTTACGGCAAAAACTAGACGCACTTCGTGTACAAACTGGACAATCTCTTTCGAAGTATCAAGCTTTCTGACGAGAACTCATCTGTTACATGGGCACTTCATTTTTTAAACTTATTACATATCCAGATTTTTTTGCGTTCCGTACGCACCATTCAAAGCAACGTCATCAATTTTCACAACTTTCTGACATCATTTGCTATTTTTTAGTCATTTACCGATTTGTTTACAGAGCTAAATGACCGTGAAATTGAAAATCACTACAAAATGAACTCTGAAAATGTCGAAACTTGGCATGGTATCATCATTTCACCCACATAGGATGTGCAAAAGAGTAGAGAGGGTTACGGCAAAAA
>NW_025230847.1:10403-12820 GCF_018294505.1 Triticum aestivum
ACTTCATGTACAAACTAGACAATCTCTTTCGGAGTATCAGGGTTCCGGACGAGAACTCATCCGTTACACTGCACTTCATTTTTTAAAACTTATTACAACTCCAGACTTTTTTTGCATTCCGTACACACCATTCAAAGCAACGTCATCAATTTTCAACACTTTCTCACATCATTTGCTATTTTTCAGTCATTTCCCGATTTGTTTAGAGAGTGAAATGACCGTGAAATTGAAAATCACTACAAAATGAACTCTGAAAATGTCGAAACTTGGCATGGTATCATCATTTCACCCACATAGCATGTGCAAAAGAGTATAGAGGGTTACGGCAAAAACTAGACGCACTTCGTGTACAAACTGGACAATCTCTTTCGAAGTATCAAGGTTTCTGACGAGAACTCATCTGTTACATGGGCACTTCATTTTTTTAAACTTATTACATTTCCAGATTTTTTTGCGTTCCGTACGCACCATTCAAAGCAACGTCATCAATTTTCAAAACTTTCTGACATCATTTGCTATTTTTTAGTCATTTACCGATTTGTTTACAGAGCTAAATGACCGTGAAATTGAAAATCACTACAAAATGAACTCTGAAAATGTCGAAACTTGGCATGGTATCATCATTTCACCCACATAGGATGTGCAAAAGAGTAGAGAGGGTTACGGCAAAAACTGGAGGCACTTCGTGTACAAACTGGACAATCTCTTTCGGAGTATCAGGGTTTCGGACGAGAACTCATCTGTTACACTGGCACTTCATTTTTTTAAACTTATTACAACTCCAGACATTTTTTGCGTTCCGTACGCACCATTCAAAGCAACGTCATCAATTTTCAACACTTTCTCACATCATTTGCTATTTTTCAGTCATTTCCCGATTTGTTTAGAGAGCGAAATGACCGTGAAATTGAAAATCACTACAAAATGAACTCTGAAAATGTCGAAACTTGGCATGGTATCATCATTTCACCCACATAGCATGTGCAAAAGAGTATAGAGGGTTACGGCAAAAACTAGACGCACTTCGTGTACAAACTGGACAATCTCTTTCGAAGTATCAAGGTTTCTGACGAGAACTCATCTGTTACATGGGCACTTCATTTTTTTAAACTTATTACATATCCAGATTTTTTTGCGTTCCGTACGCACCATTCAAAGCAACGTCATCAATTTTCAAAACTTTCTGACATCATTTGCTATTTTTTAGTCATTTACCGATTTGTTTACAGAGCTAAATGACCGTGAAATTGAAAATCACTACAAAATGAACTCTGAAAATGTCGAAACTTGGCATGGTATCATCATTTCACCCACATAGGATGTGTAAAAGAGTAGAGAGGGTTACGGCAAAAACTGGAGGCACTTCGTGTACAAACTGGACAATCTCATTCGGAGTATCAGGGTTTCGGACGAGAACTCATCTGTTACACTGGCACTTCATTTTTTTAAACTTATTACAACTCCAGACTTTTTTTGCGTTCCGTACGCACCATTCAAAGCGACATCATCAATTTTCAACACTTTCTGACATAATTTGCTATTTTTCAGTCATTTACCGATTTGTTTACAGAGCTAAATGACCGTGAAATTGAAAATCACTACAAAATGAACTCTGAAAATGTCGAAACTTGGCATGGTATCATCATTTCACCCACATAGCATGTGCAAAAGAGTAGAGAGGGTTACGGCAAAAACTGGACGCACTTCGTGTACAAACTGGAGAATCTCTTTCGAAGTATCAGGGTTTCTGACGAGAACTCATCTGTTACATGGGCACTTCATTTTTTTAAACTTATTACAACTCTAGACCTTTTTGCGTTCCGTACACACCATTCAAAGCGACGTCATCAATTTTCAACACTTTCTCACAACATTTGCTATTTTTCAATCATTTACCGATTTGTTTAGAGAGCTAAATGACTGTGAAATTGAAAATCACTACAAAATGAACTCTGAAAATGTCGAAACTTGGCATGGTATCATCATTTCACCCACATAGCATGTGCAAAAGAGTAGAGAGGGTTACGGCAAAAACTGGACGCACTTCGTGTACAAACTGGACAATCTCTTTCGGAGTATCAGGGTTTCGGACGAGAACTCATCTATTACACTGGCACTTCAGTTTTTTAAACTTATTACAACTCCAGACTTTTTTTGCGTTCCGTACGCACCATTCAAAGCAACGTCATCAATTTTCAACACATTCTCACATCATTTGCTATTTTTCAGTCATTTCCCGATTTGTTTAGAGAGCGAAATGACCATGAAATTGAAAATCACTACAAAATGAACTCTGAAAATGTCGAAACTTGGCATGGTATCATCATTTCACCCACATAGCATGTGCAAAAGAGTATAGAGGGTTACGGCAAAAACTAGACGCACTTCGTGTACAAACTGGACAATCTCTTTCGAAG
>NW_025230848.1:0-2234 GCF_018294505.1 Triticum aestivum
GAAGCGCAAGGACTTGCTGAAGAAGAAGGGGTGAAGGAGGACGAGACCGACCCTCGACGGTCATCCCCATCGAGACTGGCTAGTCAGAATGGGGTGACTCGGAGGAGGAGGACAAGGAGTCCGACGACTCCAGCAAGGAGGAGTTCTGGGAACAATTCAAGAGCGTGATGGGTAGTTTTATGTCGGATGTAGTTGAAGTAGTTGTTTGAACTAGTAGTTGTAGTTGGAGTAGTATTAGTAGTAGTAGTAGTTTGATGGATGTAGTAGTTTGAACTAGGATTATATTTAATTATGTTTTAATTAGAATTATGTTTAATTACAACTATGTTTGCTTCAAATGATCTTGCTATGTTTGAAATTATGTAGTAGTTGAACTAGTTTTACATCTTCAAATTAATACATCATCTGTTGGAGTAGGAGTTTTACATCACCAAATATACATCATTTGTTGGAGTTGAGACCTTTTTGAGATGTAAAGAGCATATTTTGGTGATGTAAATTATACAACACCTGATTTTACATCTCCAAATATACATCTTCTATTGCAGATGCTCTAAGTAGAATATGGTTTCCAACTATACTAGATCAGGCATTTTACTGTTGATATTAGCTATTACTTTCTCCGTTCGGGTTTATTGGTCCCCTCGTATTTTGGTTTACAACTATAATTTACCACACCTGATATCTCATAGTTCATTTTAGCTCATACTTTCTCCTTCCGGGTTTATTGGGCTCCTTCTATTTTAGATTAATTTTTGACCATAAATTTAATTCATAAATTTAAACTACATGTCACAGATAGTATACCGTTGAAAACCTCTTCCGTACCCTAAAAAACACTCTTCCTACCATGTTTTATTACTCCTAGACTCAAGTTTATTAACAGTTTTCTTTGATAAAATTATACTACTCTATCCACACGTGACACACGCACCTAATATAACTAGATGGAGGGCCGAATCCACACGTGACACCAAAAGTGCTCGAATGTATTCGCTCTAAATAACCTTTTCACGGGAAACAATCAAAACAAAGAATCATTTTTACCAAGATAAACAAAGCTGCATATTGCTTATGCAAGGACAAGAAACTTAGTAGGAAACTTCATATCCACTTCTCTAGAGTCCGGGGATGGAACATTACCGTCGGGCTTTCTTATACGTATGTGCAATGTAATTTGTCTGTTGGCTAAATACATTATTTAGTTTCAAATGATATACATCTGCATAAAGCATTGATAAATTTCCCGCGCGCTCTTCCTACCCAAGGACCAAGTCGTAACCAACATATTTTTAGCAGTTATCTACCGATGGACCAACGACTTCATATCACTGCCTAATTCCAAGGTTGTGTCTTTTATAAGATGGACCAACGACTTCATATCGCTTCCTAATTCCAAGGTCGTGTGTTTTATAAGAGGAAAGCCCCGCTCAGAAAAAGATGAATCATACATGTGCCATTTCGCTTCTCTTCCTTTAGTTTGCAGACCCAATTTAGGCATGATTTTGTTCTATCCCTACATATTAGAGATTGAAGCATTATTGCTATAGGCATGGAAGGCACCAGGAATCTTTCTTAGAGTTATCCAGGCTTTGCCTGTACATCGTTTGGCACAGCTTCACACATTAGATTTTTAAATTTTATTGGTTCGGGCATACAAGGCACCGGGAATGGGGAATACAGAGCAATCTCATCTCCATCTGCTTGGTTCCTCTGTTAACACTACAGAATCTCGTCTCAATCTCGTCTCCATCTTAACCTGTTGCTTCAGTTGTTTCAGTTGTTGCCCTATTTTGAACAAAATTGTTGCTTCAGTTGTGCGTTAGATATAGAACAACATTGTTTTTAACTCTCGCAAATTTGCCATGATTTAAACATATGGCAGAGCACTTGAATACAAGCAATGGCACGATGGCAGTAGCACAAAGCCATCAAAGTTTACACTACAGATGCTAAAATCCCTGAACCAAATGGCTCACACATTCAACATTTTGGCATGCTGATCTATCGAACCAAGGGTTCAAGTCATCTCATTGATACACAATCTTTCAGCATTCAAGTTGTCAAGAGATTGTGATACCAAACCATGAAATGGTGAGATCGCCAGGAAAGTGACTAAATAATTAATGGCCACATGTTCAACATTACTAGGTCAGATTACTACTACAGAAGACCACATTGGGTGGCAAGATGTATACCCTCGTTGTATCCTATATTTTTCAGCCACCGACTCT
>NW_025230848.1:3768-7098 GCF_018294505.1 Triticum aestivum
CTCACTTAGCCATTTGGTGCCACTTCTCTTCACAAGGGGGTGTAGGTTTGCTTTTGGTTCCTCTTATGCACACAAGGTGTTTGATGAAATGCCCAACAGCGCGAAACAAACATGATATGAAGTGTTGGAGCCACACTTGAGGTTCCTCCTCGATCGCGGTTAGCAACTTGAACCTTTCATGCATGTGTGTCATTGATAAAATATGCATGTGTGTTGTTCATTGTTTAATTTCTATTGTTTATAGCTAGTTACTTTAACAAATGCATGATGGTTAATTATATATTTTATATTATAATAATGCAGATGAATCGGCAATGGATGTACGGTAACCGACTCTCCCGCGAGTTCACTACGGGTTTGAAAGATTTCCTCGTAGGGGCTAATGCGAACAAGCAGAAGGGTTTTGTTATCTGTCCATGTGTTGACTGTAAGAATCAGAAGGGTTACTCTTCCTCAAGAGAAGTTCACCTGCACCTGCTTCGGCACGGTTTCATGCCAAGCTATAATTGTTGGACCAAGCATGGAGAAAGAGGGGTTATAATGGAAGAAGATGAAGAAGGGGATGATTTCATCGATGAAAGCTATCTTGCTCATTTCGGTGATACTTTCATGGAGGATGCTGAAGGTGAAGGGGAAGGTGAAGGGGCAGGTGAAGGGGAAGGTGAAGGTGAAGGTGAAGAAGAGGCACGTGATGAGACCGTTGATGATCTTGGTCGGACCATTGCTGATGCACGGAGACGCTGCGAAACTGAAAAGGAGAGGGAGAATTTGGATCGCATGTTAGAGGATCACAGAAAGTCGTTGTACCCTGGATGCGATGATGGTCTGAAAAAGCTGGGCTGCACACTGGATTTGCTGAAATGGAAGGCACAGGCAGGTGTAGCTGACTCGGCATTTGAAAACTTGCTGAAAATGTTGAAGAATATGTTTCCAAAGAATAACGAGTTGCCCGCCAGTACGTACGAAGCAAAGAAGGTTGTCTGCCCTCTAGGTTTAGAGGTTCTGAAGATACATGCATGCATCAACGACTGCATCCTCTACCGCGGTGAATACGAGAATTTGAATGAATGCCCGGTATGCACTGCATTGCGTTATAAGATCAGAGGCGATGACCCTGGTGACGATGTTGAGGGCGGGAAACCCAGGAAGAGGGTTCCCGCCAAGGTGATGTGGTATGCTCCTATAATACCACGGTTGAAACATCTGTTCAGGAACAAAGAGCATGCCAAGTTGTTGCGATGGCACAAAGAGGACCGTAAGTCGGACGGGGAGTTGAGACACACCGCAGATGGAACGCAATGGAGAAAGATCGATAGAGAGTTCAAAGATTTTGCAGCTGACGCAAGGAACATAAGATTTGGTCTAAGTACAGATGGCATGAATCCTTTTGGCAAGCAGAGCTCCAGCCATAGCACCTGGCCCGTGACTCTATGCATCTACAACCTTCCTCCTTGGTTGTGCATGAAGCGGAAGTTCATTATGATGCCAGTGCTCATCCAAGGTCCGAAGCAACCCGGCAACGACATCGATGTGTACCTAAGGCCATTAGTTGATGAACTTTTACAGCTGTGGGGCAGACCTGGTGTCCGTGTGTGGGATGAGCACAAAAAAGAGGAATTTAACCTACGAGCGTTGCTTTTCGTAACCATCAACGATTGGCCTGCTCTTAGTAACCTTTCGGGACTGTCAAATAAGGGATACAATGCATGCACGCACTGCTTACATGAGACTGAAAGTGTACATTTGCCAAATTGTAAGAAGAACGTGTACCTTGGGCATCGTTGATTTCTTCCGAAAATTCATCCAGTAAGAAAGAAAGGCAAGCATTACAACGGCAAGGCAGATCACCGGCCGAAGCCTGCGGAACGCACTGGTGCTGAGGTATTTGATATGGTCAAGGATTTGAAAGTCATCTTTGGAAAGGGTCCTGGCGGACAATCAGTTCCGAAGGGAGCTGACGGGCACGGAGCCATGTGGAAGAAGAAATCTATATTCTGGGAGCTAGAACATTGGAAAGTCCTAGAAGTCCGCTCTACAATCGACGTGATGCACGTTACGAAGAATATTTGCGTGAACCTCCTAAGCTTCTTGGGCGTGTATGGGAAGACAAATGATACAAAGGAAGCACGGCAGGACCAGCAACGTTTGAAAGACCCTGATGACCGGCATCCGGAATGGTTTCAAGGTCGTGCCAGCTACGCTCTGACCAAAGAAGAGAAGGTCATCTTTTTTGAATGCCTGAGCAGTATGAAGGTCCCGTCTGGATTCTCGTCCAATATAAAGGGAATAATAAACATGGCGGAGAAAAAGTTCCAAAACCTGAAGTCTCACGACTGCCACGTGATTATGACGCAATTGCTTCCGATTGCTTTGAGGGGGCTCCTGCCGGAAAATGTTCGAGTAGCCATTGTGAAGCTATGTGCATTCCTCAATGCAATCTCTCAGAAGGTAATCAATCCAGAAGATCTACCACGGTTACAGAACGATGTGATCCAATGTCTTGTCAGTTTCGAGTTGATGTTCCCGCCATCCTTCTTCAATATTATGACGCACCTCTTGGTTCACCTAGTCGAAGAGATTTTCATTCTCGGTCCTGTACTTCTACACAATATGTTCCCCTTCGAGAGGTTCATGGGAGTATTAAAGAAATATGTTCGTAACCGTGCTAGGCCAGAAGGAAGCATCACCAAGGGCTATGGAAATGAGGAGGTAATTGAGTTTTGTGTTGACTTTGTTCCTGACCTTAAGCCGATTGGTCTTCCTCGATCGCGGCACGAGGGGAGACTAAGTGGAAAAGGCACGATCGGAAGGAAATCAACGACATGTATGGACGGCCATTCTCTGACTGAAGCACACCACACTGTACTGACCAATTCCAGCTTGGTGGCTCCGTACTTTGAGAAGCACAAGAATATTTTACGCTCGGACAACCCGGGGAAGCCTGAATCCTGGATTAGGAAGGCCCACATGGAGACTTTCGGCAGTTGGTTGAGAAAACATTTAATGAATGACAATGATGTTGTAGATCAGCTGTACATGTTGGCCAAGACACCATCTTCGACTATAACGACTTTCCAAGGGTACGAGATAAATGGGAATACATTTTACACGATCGCCCAAGATAAAAAGAGCACCAACCAAAACAGTGGTGTCCGCTTTGATGCAGCAACCGAGAATGGGCAAAAGGTCACATATTATGGTTACATAGAGGAGATATGGGAACTTGACTATGGACCCTCCTTTAAGGTCCCTTTGTTCCGGTGCAAATGGTTCAAGCTAACAGGAGGTGGGGTAAAGGTGGACCAGCAATACGGAATGACAATGGTGGAT
>NW_025230848.1:9061-12820 GCF_018294505.1 Triticum aestivum
GGGGGGGGGTTCTTTTGTTTTGTCTTTACTTTTTATTTTAGTAATTTTGCTTTAGTGTTTTATCTTTATGCCCATTTATTTTTGTTTTACAAAATTCATACAAAAGCACCTAATTTAATGTGACTAGTTTTACCACTGCCACAAAAGGTTTCATGCCTAATTAAAAAAGTTTAAGATTTTATAAATTATAAAATGCATTTAATTTATTGTTTAAGGCACGGTTTTATTCACCAAAGCGCATTTAAATACTTTACAAATGTGGTTTTCAACGTGACAATTATCAAGGGATTATTTGCCACGCTTTGAACATTTTAGTTTTTATGTTTGAAATTTTTAATTTTTTAACTTGATTTTGAATTTTTAAATTCGAACGGGACTTGAATCATCACGAGATTAACCACAGTAATCGTGGTGATGAGGTACCATTAGCAGAGGTTAATGTATCCGGGCGTCACACTCAAGTTCTCTAGAAAATGACTCAAGTTCTCTAGCAAATGACTGCAGCTCATGGTCTGAAACCATAAGACTGCTCTCGCGCTCTACCGCGACACCCTCTCCCACCCCTTCCTCGCCCCCTCCTTTTGCCACCGCCCTTTCGCCACCGCCACCGCCACCGCCCCCCTTCTTCACTTAATTAATTTGTTTTTACTACATGTTTTCAGGACTGACATAATGGCGGACGATAGAGCTGACCCGATTATGGACAACTATGATCCGGACGGTGAAGCACATATGTTCGGCATCATAAACGGCGATATTCTATATGTGCCAACCGGACAAGAAGAAGATGATATCTCTTCTTATCTGAACCTTGACGGTGAAGATGAAGGGCGCCGTCAGCAAGATGATGCTGAACAAACGTCGATAAACAACGATCTTCAAATGGAAGTAGCAACCACCTCCGGCGCCGAGGTATATATATATACATTGAGCCTCTGGTGATACAAACTAACTGATTTGAATAAATATGTGTGGACTAACGCGCGCGACTATCTTTCTTATTTTAGCCCTCGGCCGGATCGTCGAAACAATCGAGTACGTCGTCAAAGCGTGGCGCAACTAGTGGCGCAACCAAGACGATGAAACAAGGAGAAACATGCACCATCGAGGTTGTCGACAGTGCAACCGGCAGGCCGCTGGAGCCCCGCAAGAACGCCACCAAGTTTGTCAACCAATGCGGAGCCATTGTTAGAGACAATGTCTCGATCACCGTCCAGGAGTGGAATAAGCCAAAGAAGGCACGAATTGCTGGTTTCACTTTTGTCGATAAGAGAACAAAAAAAGATTGCTTCAAAAAGCTTATGGAACATTTCGTTCTACCTCCGGAATACAACAAATTCGATGAGGAGGGTAACAAGATTGAGGAAAACAAGGAGAGGAGGAGGCTAGTCAAACAGTTCGCTCTTCATAAGATGGCCGACGCATTCCGGAAATTCAAGCAAAATCTAGCCCATGACTTTGTCAAGCAGAACAAGACTCCGGATTCCAAAGGACAATATGAGAAACTGAAACATGATTTGCCAGAATTTGTGAAGCAAAAGAAATCGGAGCAGTTCATTCAAATATCGAAAAAAATAAGGAAAATGCGGCTAAGAAGGAGTACAATCATATTATGGGGCCAGGAGGGTATCGCCTTTGGGAGCCTAGGTGGGAGAAGATGGAGAATGAGCTGAGGGCGCGAGGAATCCGTCCAGGTACGGAGGGATGGGACCCAAGGGCCAAAAGCTGGTGGTACGGGCATGGGGGAAAGCTGAACCCGGAGACAGGGGACTGTGTTTACCGGGGCAAAATAATTAAACCCACCCAAGCCCTTATTGACGCAATGAGGGATGCTCAAGAGGGGAAGATCAAGTTCAACAGAGAGAACGACGCGCTAACAAAAGCCCTCGGGAATCCTGAACACGGAGGACGTGTACGAGGCATGGGGCACATTCCGTGGAAAATAGGGTTCCCCCAGAACGATGACCCGTACGGTTACAGAAGCCGGAAGAGAAAGATGGATCGGGAAGCAGATGTTGTGGCGCGGTTGGCATCGGAAATGGATGTGATGAAGAAAACCGTGAGTGTACTAGTAGCCGAACGAGATGCAGCTCGGGCGCAGCATGAAGATCATCCAGCGGATCTCAGAAGCCAGCAGCGGAGAAGCAGTGTGGCTTCCACGGAGGCCCCATCGGCTGGTGCAGATGCACCGACGATCGAAATTACTGCACCGGAGCCTCTGGTGGTCGAAATTACTGCACCGGAGCCTCTGGTGGTCGAAATTACTGCACCGGAGCCTCCTCGCTACCCCGTGGACGATATAAAGGAGATGAAAGAATGTCATCTGTATTATCCTATCGGGAACATGTCCATGAAGGTAGCCATCGGCAGTGCTTTACCATGTTCACCTGGAGCACTCCACCACAACACCCCCATTCAAGATGGCTATGCTCGTGTCACGGTGGAGGACATAGTCCAAGGGTTTGAGGACCTGGAGATTGACATTGCTACACCTGAAGGGGAGAAAAGACTTGGAGATGTCAAGCGCCATTTCATTCTATGGCAAAAGAAGTTTATCAAGTTTCCAGGCGAGGCGCCAAGGACAACAAGTCCACCCCCCTACGGTGGTGGCGGTTCACCTACACCTCCGTCACGTCAGCCGACGCCCCCCAGTCCACAACGTCCGGCGGGTGATCAGACGCCGCCCCCCAGTCCTCGTCCGGCGGGTGATCAGACGCCGCCCCCCAATCCACCTCCGGCAAAGAAGCAGAAGCAGTCCTGGATTATTAACCCGGACCCTTATGTACCTAAGACCACAAAGGTACCGGAGCCATCATTGAAGCCTCTCCCCACAAGGCCTTGGGAACGTAGTGCCGAGGAAACTGCCGCGGCCGCGGCTGCTGATCATGAGAAATGGAAGGCGGACTGCAACAAGAAAAGAGAGTCCGAGCCCAAGCCAGTATTTTCTGATGAGCAAAAGAAGTGGGCTAAGTCATTTTTGAGCACACCGTCCCAAGCCGCGAAGAATCTGCCTGACGACTATGCACGTGAACTTCGTAGGCAGGCACTCATGTTGAAGGAGAAGAAAGAGCGGGCGGAGAACCAGGAGAACAAAGCCTTGGAGGAGGCCGAGAAAACGGAATTAGAAAGTAAAAAAAGCGGGAAACGAGTTGCCCAGCTCGGGGAACAAAGTAAACAATCGATTGCCCCACTTATAGTGAAAGCCGCCGGTCCGGATGACCCCGATATCATAGCAGCTGCGGCAGCACATGGATTGACTGTAACGAGTGCCAGAGAACAAGCGGCCAACTTAGATATTACTCTTCGTGAACTGTTAGGCCTTGATGAGGCGCCAGTGAAGGAGGTAGTAATTACATATGTGAAGAATGGGCCTCTCGTCGAGCCTGCGCAGGAATAGGATCTACCTCCACAAATGAAAGGTCTGCTGAAATGGTACAAGGGTTACATAAAAAATAAAAACGCCAAAGAATATATTTATGCGGAAGTTAGATATGAGCATCACTTCAAACATTACTATGTACAAATTCATCTGAGTGAATTGTTCCAGCTTTTCAATCTGCGCGAGCTCGACAAATCTATCATCAGTTGCTACGTTCTGTAAGTGATTTATTTCTACCCCATCTCGTTCATATTGCCTGCACTATATATATGTCCTAACTATATTGTTGTGTCCGCTATTATACATGCAGAATGAAGATTAAGGAATGCAGAGTAAGGAACATCCATGATGTTGGGTTCATTGACCCACACATCGTTAAT
>NW_025230849.1:0-558 GCF_018294505.1 Triticum aestivum
TTAACAAACCCTGGGATGCGTTTACGTATCGGTCATCAACACTGGCAGTTTTGGCCGATTCTGGCGCATTTCATGGACTATTACTCACTGGTTTGGGGTCATGGAGTGATTACCACGATTAACAAACCCTGGGATGCGTCTATGTGTCGGTCATCAACACTGGCAGTTTTGGCCGATCCTGGCCCGTTTCACGGACTATTACTCACTGTTTTGGGGTCCCAGAGTGATTTCCACGATTAACAAATCTTGGGATGCGTTTACTTGTCGATCATCAACACTGGCAGTTTTGGCCGATTCTGGCCCGTTTCATGGACTATTACTCATTATTTTGGGGTCCCAGAGTGTTTTCCACGATTAAAAAACCCTGGGATGCGTCTACGTGTCGGTCATCAACACTGGCTGTTTTGGCTGATTCTTGCTCGTTTCATGGACTATTGCTCACTGTTTTGGGGTCCGAGAGTGATTACCACGATTAACAAACCCTGGGATGCTATTACATGCCGGTCATCAACACTGGCAGTTTTGGCTGATTCTGGCCCGTTTCATGAACTATTACTC
>NW_025230849.1:5065-8334 GCF_018294505.1 Triticum aestivum
TAGCACGATTAACAAACCCTAGGATGCGTCTACGTGTCGGTGACCAACACTGGCAGTTTTGGCCGATTCTGGCCCGTTTCATGGACTATTACTCACTGTTTTGGGGTCCCAGAGTGTTTTCCACGATTAAAAAACCCTGGGATGCGTTTACGTGTCGGTCATCAACACTGGCAGTTTTGGCCGATTCTTGCCCGTTTCATGGACTATTGCTCACTCTTTTGGGGTCCCAGAGTGATTACCACGATTAACAAACCCTGGGATGCTATTACGTGCCGGTCATCAACACTGGCAGTTCTAGCTGATTCTGGCCCGTTTCATGAACTATTACTCACTGTTTTGGGGTCCCGGTGTTATTACCATGATTAACAAACCCAAGGGTGCGCTTACCTGTCGGTCATCAATACTGGCAGTTTTGGCCGATTCTGGCACGTTTCATGGACTATTACTCACAGTTTTGGGGTCCCAGAGTGATTAGCACGATTAACAAACCCTAGGATGCGTCTACGTGTCGGTGACCAACACTGGCAGTTTTGGCCGATTCTGGCCCGTTTCATGGACTATTACTCACTGTTTTGGGGTCCCAGAGTGATTTCCACGATTAACAAACCCTGTGATGCGTTTACGTGTTGGTCATCAACACTCGCAGTTTTGGCCGATTCTGGCCCATTTCATGGATTATTACTCACCGTTTTGGGGTCCCGAAGCGATTTCCATAGTTAATCAATCCAAGGGTGCGCTTACATGTCGGTCATCAATACTGGCAGTTTTGGCCGATTCTGGCCCGTTTCATGGACTATTACTCACAGTTTTGGGGTCCCAGAGTGATTAGCACGATTAACAAACCCTAGGATGCGTCTACGTGTCGGTGACCAACACTGGCAGTTTTGGCCGATTCTGGCCCGTTTCATGGACTATTACTCACTGTTTTGGGGTCCCAGAGTGTTTTCCACGATTAAAAAACCCTGGGATGCGTTTACGTGTCGGTCATCAACACTGGCAGTTTTGGCCGATTCTTGCCCGTTTCATGGACTATTACTCAAAGTTTCGGGGTCCCAGAGTGATTAGCACGATTAACAAACCCTAGGATGCGTCTACGTGTCGGTGACCAACACTGGCAGTTTTGGCCGATTCTGGCCCGTTTCATGGACTATTACTCACTATTTTGGGGTCCCAGAGTGATTTCCACGATTAACAAACCCTGTGATGCGTTTACGTGTTGGTCATCAACACTCGCAGTTTTGGCCGATTCTGGCCCATTTCTTGGATTATTACTCACCGTTTTGGGGTCCCGAAGCGATTTCCATAGTTAATCAACCCAAGGGTGCGCTTACATGTCGGTCATCAATACTGGCAGTTTTGGCCGATTCTGGCCCGTTTCATGGACTATTACTCACTGTTTTGGGGTCCCGGAGTTATTACCACGATTAACAAACCCTGAAACACATCTACGTGTTGGTCATCAACACTGGCAGTTTTGGCCGATTCTGGCCCGTTTCATGGACTATTACGCACTGTTTTGGGGTTGGAGAGTGATTTCCACGATTAACAACCCCTGGGATGCGTTTACGTCTCGGTCATCAACAGTGGCAGTTTTGGCCTATTCTGGCCCGTTTCATGGACTATTACTCACTGTTTTTGGGTCCCGGAGTAATTTCCACGATTAACAAACCCTGGGATGTGTTTACGTGTCGGTCATCAATACTGCTAGTTTTGTCCGATTCTGGCCCGTTTCATCGACTATTACTCACTGTTTTGGGGTCCCAGAGTGATTTCCACGATTAACAAACCCTGTGATGCGTTTACGTGTTGGTCATCAACACTCGCAGTTTTGGCCGATTCTGGCCCATTTCTTGGATTATTACTCACCCTTTTGGGGTCCCGAAGCGATTTCCATAGTTAATCAACCCAAGGGTGCGCTTACATGTCGGTCATCAATACTAGCAATTTTGGCCGATTCTGGCCCGTTTCATGGACTATTACTCACAGTTTTGGGGTCCCAGAGTGATTAGCATGATTAACAAACCCTAGGATGCGTCTACGTGTCGGTGACCAACACTGGCAGTTTTGGCCGATTCTGGCCCGTTTCATGGACTATTACGCACTGTTTTGGGGTTGGAGAGTGATTTCCACGATTAACAACCCCTGGGATGCGTTTACGTCTCGGTCATCAACAGTGGCAGTTTTGGCCTATTCTGGCCCGTTTCATGGACTATTACTCACTGTTTTTGGGTCCCGGAGTAATTTCCACGATTAACAAACCCTGGGATGTGTTTACGTGTCGGTCATCAATACTGCTAGTTTTGTCCGATTCTGGCCCGTTTCATCGACTATTACTCACTGCTTTGGGGTCCCAGAGTGATTTCCACGATTAACAAACCCTGTGATGCGTTTACGTGTTGGTCATCAACACTCGCAGTTTTGGCCGATTCTGGCCCATTTCTTGGATTATTACTCACCCTTTTGGGGTCCCGAAGTGATTTCCATAGTTAATCAACCCAAGGGTGCGCTTACATGTCGGTCATCAATACTGGCAGTTTTGGCCGATTCTGGCACGTTTCATGGACTATTACTCACAGTTTTGGGGTCCCAGAGTGATTAGCACGATTAACAAACCCTAGGATGCGTCTACGTGTCGGTGACCAACACTGGCAGTTTTGGCCGATTCTGGCCCGTTTCATGGACTATTACTCACTGTTTTGGGGACCCAGAGTGATTTCCACGATTAACAAACCCTGTGATGCGTTTACGTGTTGGTCATCAACACTCGCAGTTTTGGCCGATTCTGGCCCATTTCATGGATTATTACTCACCGTTTTGGGGTCCTGAAGCGATTTCCATAGTTAATCAATCCAAGGGTGCGCTTACATGTCGGTCATCAATACTGGCAGTTTTGGCCGATTCTGGCCCGTTTCATGGACTATTACTCACAGTTTTGGGGTCCCAGAGTGATTAGCACGATTAACAAACCCTAGGATGCGTCTACGTGTCGGTGACCAACACTGGCAGTTTTGGCCGATTCTGGCCCGTTTCATGGACTATTACTCACTGTTTTGGGGACCCAGAGTGTTTTCCACGATTAAAAAACCCTGGGATGCGTTTACGTGTCGGTCATCAACACTGGCAGTTTTGGCCGATTCTTGCCCGTTTCATGGACTATTTCTCACTCTTTTGGGGTCCCAGAGTGATTACCACGATTAACAAACCCTGGGATGCTATTACGTGCCGGTCATCAACACTGGCAGTTCTAGCTGATTCTGGCCCGTTTCATG
>NW_025230849.1:9954-10814 GCF_018294505.1 Triticum aestivum
CACTGTTTTGGGGTCCCGGAGTTATTACCACGATTAACAAACCCTGAAATGCATCTACGTGTTGGTCATCAACACTGGCAGTTTTGGCCGATTCTGGCCCGTTTCATGGACTATTACGCACTGTTTTGGGGTTGGAGAGTGATTTCCACGATTAACAACCCCTGGGATGCGTTTACGTCTCGGTCATCAACAGTGGCAGTTTTGGCCTATTCTGGCCCGTTTCATGGACTATTACTCACCGTTTTTGGGTCCCGGAGTAATTTCCACGATTAACAAACCCTGGGATGTGTTTACGTGTCGGTCATCAATACTGCTAGTTTTGTCCGATTCTGGCCCGTTTCATCGACTATTACTCACTGTTTTGGGGTCCCAGAGTGATTTCCACGATTAACAAACCCTATGATGCGTTTACGTGTTGGTCATCAACACTCGCAGTTTTGGCCGATTCTGGCCCATTTCTTGGATTATTACTCACCCTTTTGGGGTCCCGAAGCGATTTCCATAGTTAATCAACCCAAGGGTGCGCTTACATGTCGGTCATCAATACAAGCAGTTTTGGCCGATTCTGGCCCGTTTCATGGACTATTACTCACAGTTTTGGTGTCCCAGAGTGATTAGCATGATTAACAAACCCTAGGATGCGTCTACGTGTCGGTGACCAACACTGGCAGTTTTGGCCGATTCTGGCCCGTATCATGGACTATTACTCACTGTTTTGGGGTCCCGGAGTGATTACCACGATTAACAAACCCTGGAATGCGTCTACGTGTCGATCATCAACACTGGCAGTTCTAGCTGATTCTGGCCCGTTTCATGAACTATTACTCACTGTTTTGGGGTCCCGGTGTTATTTCCATGAT
>NW_025230849.1:11166-12817 GCF_018294505.1 Triticum aestivum
CCGTTTCATGGACTATTACGCACTGTTTTGGGGTTGGAGAGTGATTTCCACGATTAACAACCCCTGGGATGCGTTTACGTCTCGGTCATCAACAGTGACAGTTTTGGCCTATTCTGGCCCGTTTCATGGACTATTACTCACTGTTTTTGGGTCCCGGAGTAATTTCCACGATTAACAAACCCTGGGATGTGTTTATGTGTCGGTCATCAATACTGCTAGTTTTGTCCGATTCTGGCCCGTTTCATCGACTATTACTCACTGTTTTGGGGTCCCAGAGTGATTTCCACGATTAAAAAACCCTGTGATGCGTTTACGTGTTGGTCATCAACACTCGCAGTTTTGGCCGATTCTGGCCCATTTCTTGGATTATTACTCACCATTTTCGGGTCCCGAAGCGATTTCCATAGTTAATCAACCCAAGGGTGCGCTTACATGTCGGTCATCAATACTGGCAGTTTTGGCCGATTCTGGCCCGTTTCATGGACTATTACTCACAGTTTTGGGGTCCCAGAGTGATTAGCACGATTAACAAACCCTAGGATGCGTCTACGTGTCGGTGACCAACACTGGCAGTTTTGGCCGATTCTGGCCCGTTTCATGGACTATTACTCACTGTTTTAGGGTCCCAGAGTGTTTTCCACGATTAAAAAACCCTGGGATGCGTTTACGTGTCGGTCATCAACACTGGCAGTTTTGGCCGATTCTTGCCTGTTTCATGGACTATTTCTCACTCTTTTGGGGTCCCAGAGTGATTACCACGATTAACAAACCCTGGGATGCTATTACGTGCCGGTCATCAACACTGGCAGTTCTAGCTGATTCTGGCCCGTTTCATGGACTATTACTCACTGTTTTGGGGTCCCGGAGTGATTACCACGATTAACAAACCCTGGAATGCGTCTACGTGTCGATCATCAACACTGACAGTTTTGGCCGATTCTGGCCCGTTTCATGGATATTACTCACTGTTTTGGGGTCCCAGAGTGATTTCCATGATTAACAAACCCTGGGACGCTATTACATGTCGGTCATCAACACTGGTAGTTTTGGCCGATTCTTGCCCGTTTCATGGACTATTACTCACTGTTTTGGGGTCCCGGAGTTATTACCACGATTAACAAACCCAGAAACACATCTACGTGTTGGTCATCAACACTGGCAGTTTTGGCCGATTCTGGCCCGTTTCATGGACTATTACGCACTGTTTTGGGGTTGGAGAGTGATTTCCACGATTAACAACCCCTGGGATGCGTTTACGTCTCGGTCAACAACAGTGGCAGTTTTGGCCTATTCTGGCCCGTTTCATGGACTATTACTCACTGTTTTTGGGTCCCGGAGTTATTTCCACGATTAACAAACCCTGGGATGTGTTTATGTGTCGGTCATCAATACTGCTAGTTTTGTCCGATTCTGGCCCGTTTCATCGACTATTACTCACTGTTTTGGGGTCCCAGAGTGAATTCCACGATTAACAAACCCTATGATGCGTTTACGTGTTGGTCATCAACACTCGCAGTTTTGGCCGATTCTGGCCCATTTCTTGGATTATTACTCACCGTTTTGGGGTCCCGAAGCGATTTCCATAGTTAATCAACCCAAGGGTGCGCTTACATGTCGGTCATCAATACTGGCAGTTTTGGCCGATTCTGGC
>NW_025230850.1:0-2633 GCF_018294505.1 Triticum aestivum
CTAGTTTTTTCACTTTTATGAACCATTTTCAAATTACGAATGTTTGCAAGTTGTGAACTTTCTTCAAATTCATAAACACTTCTCAAAGTCGTGAACATTTTCCAAATTTGCATTTCTCGAGTATTATCAACCATTTTCCAAATTGGTCAACTTTTCTCAAATTCCTAAACTTTCTTCATTTTCGAAGATTTTATTCAAATTGCACAGATTTTTTATTTCATGATTATTTGAAAATTCTTGCACCTTTAAAAAAAATGTATGATTCTTTTAATATTTTAAAGAGCTTTCTCCAATTTTTTAAAATTTAAATAACATTTTTGTAAAAGTCACTAGTCAACAACCTTTATAAGTGATCGGTGGTCAACCAGCGAACCCGAGGAACGAATGTCCCGACTGACGAGTGAACCTTTTTTTTTGACAATTGACTGACGAGCGAACATGTGATCAAGCGAGGAGCGAACTCTCGTGCTTTAATGGGTCGGCCAACTACCGCTCATGAGCTCCAGCCGGTGAACTGGCGCTACAGCCTGCCAAGGCGAAATTCCTATTTGCCGCTCGCTGCGGCAAGTAGTCGAGGCGACGCACAGGGCAGACCGACAAGCCTTCACATGGGCCGGCTCGTTCAAACTTCCGAGCGAATCCGGTTTTGGGAATCTTCTAGGTGGTTCCCAGCCAATTTATTCGGTTTTGGGAACCTTCCTAAACCGGTTTTCCTATTTCCCCGTTTTTTTCACTTTTTGTTACTTTTCTTTTTTGTTTCAATTTTTTCTTTCCTTTTCTGTTTTCTTTTCTTTTCTTTGTTCTTTCGTTTTTCATGTTTCTTTTGATTGAGAATTTCAAATATTTATTTGGAAGTTTACAACATGTTCTCGTTACCAAAATTTGATCCCAATTGCAAAAAATGTTTAGGAACTAAAAAAAAATCCCGTTTTCAATTTTTGTTCAACAATTCAAAAAATGTTCATGTTTCAAGAAGTCTTTCAGGAATTTCAGAAACTGATCTGTTTTTCAATTTTGTTCACAATTTCAAAAAAATGTTCAGTAATTTCAAATAAATGTTCTTGTTTTCAATTTTTTGTTATGTTGATGTTTTGAAAAAAAAATGTTCAGGAAGTTCAAAATATGTTTTCTTTTTTAAAATCTATTAAGAATGTCATTAAATGTTTATGCTTCAGAAAATATACTGGAATTTCAATATTTTTTCACAATTTCACAAACAATCGTGTTTCAAAAAATGTTTAGGAATTTCAGAAAATATCTCTTGTTTTATAAAAATCGACATATCAGAAATTGTTCAATTTTTCGAAAAATGTTCATGTTTTAAACAAACTGTTATGTTTTTCCAGAAATGTTTTTTTTTCTAAATTTGGATTACAAAAATATTTTAATTTTTTAGAAAAAATGTTGAAATATAAAAAAAAACCGGCATTTTTGTATTGTTTGAAAATTTCAAGAAATGTTTTTAAATTTGTTTTTTCCAAAATCTCGACCCTGCTGTTTGTTGTTATAACGTTTCGCGCCTTAAATTTCTGTAACAGCTTTGTGGTGGAGTGGCTAGCTTGTTGTCGTCGGTGCTCTTTTTCCTGATATATATAGTAGGATCGAATCTCGTAGGATCAAATCCTCATTTTTCTTACTTGTTTTTCGGGTTCTTTTAGGTCGTGCGCGATACAGGAAATACAAGTAGCTTTCATGTCGATGGGTCGGCCCAGTCATGCGTCGCTCTTGTGCGTCGAGCTCCTCTTTGACGCAGAATTCATCATATAGGAGGAAAGCTTTTACCCACGAGTAGCCAAAGGGTAAGCTCACTTTCATCTAGTTTTTGTTCGATCTGGTTTCAATCGAAACGCTCAATCTGGTTTTCTGTAGCGATTTTTCTTGGTTTTTTGTTTTTCTTTGTTTCACATCCGCTTTCCTTTGTTTTTTTCTTGGTTTTTATGTTTTTTATTTCTTCATTTTTGTGTATCTTTTCTCGGGTTTTCTCTGATTATTTTGTTTTACTTGTTTCCTTTTCTTTTCACACCAGTTTTTCTTCTGTTACCTTTTCTTCGTTTTTTTGTTGTCCCCAGTTTTTATTTTCTCTTTGTTTTACTTCAAAATTTTCTTTTGTTTTTTGTTTGGTTTTCTTATTTATTCTTCGGTTTTCTTTCTTTGTTGTTATACTTTTTTTTGTTATTTTCTTTGGTTTCTCGTGGTGCTCTTCTCTTGGTATTTCCTGCCTATGAGCATCCATTGTTGCACAAAGATCCGTTTCCTCTAAACGTGTATGTGGTTATGTCCGTTTGTTGTGTTGTGAGTTCTGATAGCTTCTGGACAGAGAAGCATAGTATAGTATCAGAGGTTGGGCCGCTTTCAAAACTCAGATTTTTGGCATTAATACATTATTTTTTCTTGCAATGGAACAACAACAACAACAACAAGAAAACAACAACAACAACAACAACAACAAAAACAACAAAGCCTTTAGTCCCAAACAAGTTAGGGTAGGCTAGAGGTGAAACCCATAAGATCTCGCAACCAACTCATGGCTCTGGCACATGGATAGCAAGCTTCCACGCACCCCTGTCCATAGCTAGCCCTTTGTCGATACTCCAATCCTTCAGGTCTCTCTTAACGGACTCCTCCCATGTCAA
>NW_025230850.1:3934-6117 GCF_018294505.1 Triticum aestivum
TGATGTCTCCACTTCTTTTAGAAATCCGGTATGGACAATTGAGATTCGTAGGACGACCTGTTTGTATGTTCAAAACATCAAGGCGACCGTGCGTATACATCAGATGAGGCACACAATCATTCGGGATTATCTGTTGAAAAACATAGTAATAACTTCGTAGTTAGCAATGATGTACTACTTTTAGAAGTATTTAGAAAAAGATGCAGGGATGTCGTAATAGTAAAAAATCTTACCAGGGTATCTCCATGGTAGTTACCGTAGTTCAACACGTGCACTAGTGGCACATATTGACCATAATGTTGAGGAGTTTGACTGTAGACATTGTAATTCTCAAGATCAGTACAAAATGCGATCAGATAATTTTTCTCCTTATAAGTTAATTCGGAGCCATTGGTGTAGTGGGTTTTGTTTACCATTTTCCGCACATTCTTTGAAGAATGAAAATAAGCTGTCAATGGAAACAAGCTGACAACTATTTTGAAATAAACAATATAAATTACTTAATAACTATGTTAAGCTCACATGGGGGAACAATTGGAGGTGTATCCACAAGGACCCAAATGCCCTTATTTTCTTGCTGGATTGTAGGATCACCAAGATCCATGGTGACAAGCATACCCTCATCAAAACCATACATCTTGCAAAGTGCTTCCCAATTTTTGCAACCAAAATGGGTTACACTCTCAGCATTGTACAACTTTACTTGAAAATCCACACCATGATGGGTCCTTAGGAGAATTTTTTTGGTTCCATACTTTCATGATCTTCAAAACCCATCCTCTCCAAGACATAGCGTCTTGCATAGCATGGGATAAGCTAGTCGAATTGGAAAAAATGAAAAATACACGTTAAAATAGTTGACGTCGTGCTTAATTACGAAAAAACTATTGTCTTCGTTGTGTACTGTATGAACATCGAAGGTCTCCTCGAGCTTAATGCTGAAGCGTCGATCTTCTCAATGAACCTGTCGCACATACCTCGGTCGTCGTGGCACCAGTCGCACTCCCCCGGGCGGTTTTCATTGTCCGAGTACGACATTTCCGGCCTAAGTTCATAATTCAAATATTAAATATATGTACTAAAAACCTAAATTAGATCATTATTATTAATCACGGGTTGACTATCGGTGATGGTACGTAGCTCCTCCTTTAATTCCCGAGTGCATTATTACAACAAATTGTCTAGCACACGGGAATGAAGGAGAAGCTACCCCCACGATGGCGTGGATGATGGAGGGGGCTCCTAGATTTCTGCATAGAGTGCTCTTTAATTTTAGCATTCAAAGTAGGAGTACTTTTTCAATATAAGCATTTAATAAGCAAAACCAAATTGTAAAATAAAGTAGTATTCAAATTAGCATGCATTCAATTATAACGAAAAGTACATCATCTCTTGTGTCCGTACATCGTCGAATACTCCTCGAATACTATCATACATATAGCATCACTAATTAATACCACTAGAATTGTAGCGCCCGATGGGTATCATCGCAGGCGGTGGACACCCAAAGATAAGGAACGATCACGGGATCATAGCTCCAGTGAGATCTCTGAAGAACCTGCCAGGTATTGTCGAACCTGCCCTCCAACGCAACCACGTAGCGACGGACGTGGTCGTCCTCCTCGCTGACACGGTGACGTACCATCTCCACGGTGTCCGGAAGCTTCGGCACCATCACTGGCCCACGTGACCGCCACCAAACAAGGATCGGGTCAACAACGGGCTGCCTCCTCACCAACCTACGTCTCCCAGAAGGTAGCACCTCCCAATACCAGCCTGGCGGAGCCCAGTCCCGAACATGGCCTTGATCAAGTAGATCTCCACCACCGCCGAGTCGACGACGACGAGGATGCGGGATAGGCATCGTCGACATCGATGCGGGAACTACTTCTATATATAGTTAAATAAAGTAGTTTTATTAATTAAATCAACTAGTTCAACTACTAAGCACTTACTATAAATAAATAAAATAGTACTTATTAAAAATAAATTACTTCTATATATAGTAAAAAATCAATGAACTACAAAAAATCATTAAAATTCTATGAACAAAATTAGAACAGAAAAAATCATAAAAATTCTATGAACAGAAAAAAATCATAAAAAATTTGACATCTAAATTACTTACACAACATGAAAAAAATTGACATCTAAATTACAACACATCTAACAAAAAATCTATG
>NW_025230850.1:7812-8362 GCF_018294505.1 Triticum aestivum
GGCGCGGGGCAACGACGGTGACGGCGAGGCGGAGACGGGCAGCCTGGCGGCGTCGGGGTGGGGGAAGAACGAACTGAAAGAGATTTTGACGAGTGCCAGTTATATAGATGACGCATTGGTTCCGGTTCGGGAGACAAACCGGGACTAATGCACCCTTTAGTCCTGGTTAGTGGCACCAACCGGGACCAAAGGCCTCTTTTCAGCAGCCCAAAGGGCAGGAAGCAGAGGCCTTTGGTCCCGGTTGGGGGCACCAACCGGGACTAAAGGGTGGCATTGGTCCCGGTTGGTGCCGCAAACCGGTACCAATTGTCCCCTTTAGTTTCGGTTGGTGCCCCCAACCGGGACCAAAGGCCCTGTGCTGCCTGCGTCGCGGCATGAAAGTTTAGTCCCACCTCGCTAGCTGAGGGAGCTCGAGGGTGGTTTATAAGCCCCAGTCACGCTGCCCTCTCGAGCTCCTCTCAAATGCAGGCTTACGGGCCTAAACTCACTATATGTGCCTGTGGGCCTGTTGCAGGCCTGAATCCTGGCCCATTGTTGGGTTTCTAGTCGT
>NW_025230850.1:8761-12805 GCF_018294505.1 Triticum aestivum
TACATGTTTTAAGGCTGGTGCTCGACGAACACCTTTTAGTACCGGTTTGTGCCATGAACCGGTAAAAGAGTTTTTTTAGTTGATTCTTTCTGCAGCTGTTTTTTAGTCCCACCTCGCCAAGCGAGAGGCACTCGCAGCGGTTTATAAACCCCGAGTGCACAGACGATGCAGAGGAGGCTCAATGCTAACCTGCACATTGCTTAGCTTTAAGCCTTAAGGAATAGGGTAGACTGCACCGAGCTATGTGCCGTGCAGTTTACACTATTCCGAAAGGTTTGAAGCTAATTAACGAGCATTGCGCCTCTTTTTTATTTTTAATGACTTATTACAACTTAGAAATAAATAGAAAAAAATAAATATAGCAGAAAAGGAAAAAAAACTATATAAAAAACTACTCAGAAATAAATAGAAGAAAAAATAGTTGTGATTAACTTTACTAAAAAAATGAGCATAGATGCGCTTATAGAGAAAATTCAATCTAAATTCATAATAAATTTCTACTAACTTCAGAGAAATTCAATATGAATTTAGGTCAAATTCCCTGTATAAGGGCATGTATTTTTACTTTGAGAGAGGGGCTTATAAACGGGTGTGAGCGCCCTTCGGTTGACGAGGTGGGACTAAACTCTGACCGCAAAGAGGACCAACCCTTTAGTCCCGGTTGGTGGCCCGAACCGGGACTAATGGGAAGCCTTTGGTCCCGGTTCATCCCACCAACCGGGACCAATGGTGGTGGGCCAGGAGCGAGGCCCATTGGTCCCGGTTTGTCCCACCAACCGAGACTAAAAGGTCCGGACGAACCGGGACCATTGGCCCACGTGGCCTGGCCGGCCCCTGGGGCTCACGAACCGGGTCCAATGCCACCATTGGTCCCGGTTCTGGACTGAACCAGGACTAATGGGCTGACCCAGCCTGGACCATTGCCCCCTTTTCTACTAGTGCAAGCTTCCCACCGTTCTCCAACAAGAACCCTCCTAAACTGAAAATTAAGGGGGGTGGACTGCAAACTCATTGCAACCAGAGCATCGCGTCGCTGCACAATACGATATAACGAGGGATACTAAAGCGCCAGCGGCGCTTCCCCCAGCAAAGTATCATCCCAGAAGCGAGTACTATTGCCATCACCAACAATAAACCTTGTTCTATTAAAGAAAGTAGCTTTGACTCTCATTAGCCCTTTCCAGAACGTCGAGTCAGTCGGCCTGACTGTCACATGCGACAAAGTCTTTGAGTGCAGATACTTATTACGCAAAATCTGCGCCCAAGTTGCATCCGTCACAACTGCTAACTTATAAAGCCACTTACTGAGGAGGCATCTGTTCTTAACCTCAAGATTCTCAACACGCAGACCCCCTTGGTCTTTCGGTCGGCATATGATGTCCCATTTGGCTAGACGGTACTTCCTCTTAAGCTCATCACGCTGCCAGAAGGAACGGGATCGATAGAAGTCCAGTCTTTTCCTGACTCCAATTGGTACTTCCAAAAAGGACAAAAGGAACATAGGAATACTCGTGAGCACCGAGTTAATGAGAATCAATCGACCTCCGTACGACATGAGTTTGCCCTTCCAGCATCTCAGTTTCTTCTCAAACCGATCCTCAATACACTTCCATTCGCTGTTTGTCAACTTACGATGATGAATGGGGATACCCAGGTAAGTGAACGGAAGTGCTCCCACTTTGCAACCAAACAATTGCTTATAAGCATCTTGTTCCTCTTTGGCTCTCCCAAAACAGAACAACTCACTCATATGGAAGTTAATCTGCAGGCCGGTCAATTGCTCGAAAAGGCACAACACCAGCTTCATATATCTCGCTTTTGCCAAGTCATGCTCCATAAAGATAATTGTATCATCAGCGTACTGCAGGATGGACACACCACCATCAACAAGATGCGGCACCAAGACACCTACTTGACCGGCCTCCTTTGCCCTACCTATCAGGATTGCCAACATGTCTGCGACAATGTTGAAGAGAATAGGAGACATTGGATCACCTTGTCTCAGGCCCTTGTGTGTCTGGAAATAATGGCCTATATCGTCATTCACTTTAATTCCAACACTCCCTTTTTGCATGAAGGATTCGACTTGTCTTCTTCAAGCTTCATCAAAACCCTTCATTCGGAGTGCCTGTTGAAGGAGATGCCATTTGACTTTGTCGTACGCTTTCTCGAAATCCACCTTGAAAACAACACCATCAAGTTTTTTCGTGTGGAGCTCATGGAGCGTTTCATGCAGGACCACAACTCCTTCGAGGATGTTCCTGTCCGGCATGAAAGCAGACTGAGTAGGCTGCACCACAGTATGCGCAATCTGTGTGAGCCTATTCGTCCCGACCTTGGTATTTTTTTGAAACTAACATTGAGAAGACAGATAGGCCGGAATTGCACAACCCGCACAGCCTCTGTCTTCTTTGGAAGTAAGGTTATAGTTCCAAAATTCAGCTTAAAAAGATGAAGCTGGCCCAAGAATAAATCATTGAACAGAGGCAAGGGATCTCCTTTAATAATAAATCGTTGAACAGAAGCATTTAGATGATCACTTGATTTTGTCTGCTTTATGTCCAATTCTGACTGAGTCCTTGCCATCTGACTTACTTATTGCTTCATGATAACTCAAGATCTCGATCCATTTCTCCAGATATTAATATGAAGTTCCTCCTCTTGACATGGTGGTCTATCATGTCATCATGAATATTTCATGGCATATCACCATTCGCTTTGTACCTATTGCTTTGTGTCCAATTCTGACTGAGTCCATGCCATCTGACTTATTGCTTCATGATAGCTCAAGTTCTCGATCCATTTCCCTAGATATTAATACCAATTTCCTACTCTTGACCTGCTGGTCTATCATGTCATCATGAATATTTCATGGCATATCACCATTCGCTTTGTACCAATTTGATTACATGTAGGCATGGAAGACATTGGGAAGTTTATAGTGACATGACTTGCCATTCAAACCATGCATTGCTCATGAGCTCTTGGAAAGAGACCGAATACACACGGGAGGAACAGCTGAGAGCCATGACATCCTGCGGGTCTCTCAAAGATCAGTTCAATGCAAGAAATATTTCATGAAGTGCCATAAACGCCAGTGTGTCGGGAGCAACGGGTGACAATCCAACGATTCGTTGGGTCGGCAGTAGTTGATCTAGAGGCTAAAGACAACTTAGGTTTCCCCTGTGCTAACCCTGACAACCAAATCAAGATGGGACGAGCCATGTGACTATTCCTTCTCTATGTGATAGAGCCACTGAGTCAGACGCTACCCTCAAGTACACACAATACAAAATGCAGAATAAACTCAAATTAAATTGAGAAGTTGATGTGTGCGCCCGGTCGCTTCTTGGTCTTTCCCTCTCATTTTGTCGTCAAGTGGTTTTTCTTAGACTCATCAAGAATTCATTTCGTTTGTCTAGAATCCATTAGGAAGCGTGCAATCACACAAAATCCAGGATTGCGTGCTGGTAGGCCAAACACGTTGGATCCAACTCTCCGCCATGGCGAGTTGGGCCAGCCCAGTTACTGGTTTTGTCCGTGGTTCACTTTTGTTTTCTACTACTGGTTCGCTTGTCGTTTTTATGGTCTATGGTTTTGTGTTTTGCTTTACTGTTTTTTCCTTATATATTTGAAGTCCTAAAAAAGTTCAAACAACCCCATATTTTAAACAAACCCAGCTGGAAAATAGAACAAACAAACAAAAACTGCTCAATAGAACATGCGACGTATTGCCAGAGTGGGGGCAGCCCATTAACCATGTACTTATTGGAGGTCACACACCCCACCCATGTCGGAAAGGCTATATCACGTAGATAGCAAGTGTTTCTTTGCTCTCGCCAGGAGCATTTTCACCCCTGTTGGGCCGGCTCATTTTATTTTATTTTATCTTTAATTTTTAATTCTCTTTTATTTTTTTCGTGGGGCCGACTATTTCCGAGCGAGAAGATTGCTCGTGGTAGTTTTACTCGTTTCGTCGATATTTTTTATTTATTTTTAATTTTTAGTTCTCTTTTATTTTTCTCTAATTCTTCACCTATTTTT
>NW_025230851.1:0-12805 GCF_018294505.1 Triticum aestivum
TTAGCATTCATACGCTCAATGTTTTCCTTAGTTAACTCATAGATTTTGAAAATCAATTCAGCACGTTGTTTAGCATCAAAATTAACCTTCTCCGAAGATGGAAGAGGCAACAAATCAATAGGTGCACGAGGTAGGAAACCATACGCAACTTCAAAAGGGCACATCTTAGTAGTAGAATGCAATGAACGATTATAAGCAAATTCAATATGAGGCAAGCATTCCTCCCACATTTTCTTATTATTCTTGAAAACAGCCCTAAGCATAGTAGACAACGTTCTATTGACTACTTCAGTTTGTCCATCAGTTTGGGGGTGACAAGTAGTACTAAAAAGCAGTTTAGTCCCCAACTTAGCCCATAAACATCTCCAAAAGTGGCCAAGAAATTTAGTATCACGATCTGAAACAATAGTATTTGGCACACCATGCAAGCGAATAATTTCATGAAAGAACAAATCAGCAATATTAACAGCATCATCGCTTTTATGACATGGTATAAAGTGTGCCATTTTCGAGAATCTATCCACGACAACAAATATGCTATCCCTCCCCTACTTTGTTCGAGGTAAACCTAAAACAAAGTCCATAAATATATCCTCCCAAGGAACACTAGGTACAGGCAAAGGCATATATAAACCATGAGGATTGAGTCGTGACTTAGCTTTTTGACATGTAGTGCAGCGAGCAATAAAACACTCAACATCCCATCTCATATTTGGCCAAAAGAAATGTGTAGCAAGTTCGTCCTCCGTCTTCTTCATGCCAAAGTGTCCCATTAATCCTCCTCCATGCGCCTCCTGCAACAACAAAAGACGAACGGAGCTAGTTGGAATGCATAGCTTGTTAGCATGAAACACAAATCCATCGTTAACGACGAACTTGTTCCACATTCTTCCTTCTTTACAATTCTGCATTACATCTTTAAAATCAGCATCATGCACATATTGATCTTTGATGGTCTCCAAACCAAATATTTTGAAGTCAAGTTGTGAAAGCATAGTATAGCGGCGAGACAATGCATCAGCAATAACATTTTCTTTTCCCTTCTTGTGTTTAATGACATAAGGAAAAGTCTCAATGAATTCAACCCATTTAGCATGTCTACGATTCACGTTAGCTTGACTTTTAATATGTTTCAAAGATTCATGATCAGAATGTATAACAAATTCTTTGGGCCATAAATAATGTTGCCATGTTTCTAAAGTACGAACAAGAGCATATAATTCTTTATCATAAGTAGAATAATTCAGACTAGGCCCACTCAATTTTTCAGAAAAGTATGCAACAGGTTTGCCATCTTGTAATAACACACCGCCTAATCCAATTCCAGTAGCATCACATTCAAGCTCAAAAGTCTTATTAAAATCAGGAAGTTGGAGTAAAGGAGCATGTGTCAACTTATCTTACACTACCGAGAAGGCTTCTTCCTGTGCGGTACCCCAAAGAAACGGCACATCTTTCTTTGTAAGCTCATTGAGAGGTGCAGCAATGGTGCTGAAATCTCTCACAAAACGCCTATAGAATCCAGCGAGGCCAAGAAAACTCCTCACTTGTGTGACCGTTTTGGGCTGCGGCCAACTCTCAATAGCTTCAATCTTGGCTTTATCAACTTCAATTCCATGTGGAGTAACAACATAGCCAAGAAAAGATACTCGGTCGGTGCAAAAGGTGCACTTCCCAAGGTTACCAAACAAACGTGCATCACGTAGAGCAATAAAAACAGCACGTAAATGTTCCAAATGTTCTTCCAAAGATCTGCTATAAATCAATATGTCATCAAAGTAAACTACCACAAATCATCCAATGAAAGCACGTAAAACTTCATTCATTAATCTCATGAAAGTACTAGGTGCATTAGTTAACCCAAAAGGCATGACTAACCACTCATATAATCCAAACTTAGTTTTAAATGCTGTTTTCCATTCATGTCCCAATTTCATACGAATTTGATGGTATCTACTACGCAAATCAACTTTGGAGAATATTGTAGAGCCATTCAATTCATCAAGCATATCATCGAGCCTAGGAATAGGATGACGATAACAAATAGTAATATTATTAATGCCTCTACAATCAACACACATATGTAATGTACCATCCTTTTTCGGCACTAGAATAATAGGAACAGCACAAGGACTAAGGGATTCGCGTATATAACCTTTGTCGAGAAGCTCTTGTACTTGACGCATAATCTCCTTCGTCTCCTCTGGATTGGTATGGTATGGTGCATGGTTTGGCAGTGAAGCACCGGGAATTAAGTCAATCTGATGCTCAATCCCTCGAATAGGCGGTAATCCCGGTGGCACGTCTTGTGGAAAGACGTCAGCGAACTCCTGCAAAATGTTAGTGACAGCAGGAGGCAAAGAGGAAGGCACGTCCTCGAATGAAAATAATGCCTCTTTGCACACAAAAGCATAGAAAACAGATTTGCTGAAATCTAGCTCATCAATATCAGATTTGGTGGCAAATAAACATGCACTTTTCAATTTAATTTCAAAAGCAACACTAGATGGTTTATTATTAGGCTTCATTTGTTGCTCAAATTCTTTTGCCACAATCTGATTTTCACTCTTATTCTTCTCCTGTTTTGCTTTATTAGCTCTATTAGTATCATCTTTCAAAATGGAATCAGGAGTCATAGGAAGCAAAGTAATATTTTTATCCTTATGAACAAGAGTATAGTGATTGTTTCTACCATGGTGTATAGAGTTTTTATCAAATTGCCATGGTCTACCAAGTAATAAGGAACATGCTTGCATAGGTACCACATCACAATCAACATAATCAGCATATGTAGAGATACTAAAATGCACACGAACAATACATGTTACCTTAACCTTGCCGCTGTTGTTGAACCATTCGATGTAGTAAGGATGTGGATGTGGTCTTGTGGTGAGAGAAAGCTTCTCCACCATCTCCATGCTAGCCAAGTTGTTGCAGCTCCCTCCGTCTATTATGACGTGCACAGAACGTTCCTTCACAACTCCCTTGGTATGGAACAAATTGTGCCTCTGATTTTGCTCAGCTTGTGTGACCTGCACACTCAAAACACGTTGAGCAACTAAACATTCATACCTGTCAGCGTCTTCAGGAGCCATGTATTGCGTCTCATGATCAGAATCATCTCCACCATGTTCTTCACGTGTAATAAGAGCCAAAGTCTCCTCATCATAGTCACTAGCGGACTCATATCCACCATCTGCGGTAGCAATCATCACACACGGAGATTTGCATTCTCTCGCATAATGACCTCCTCCCTGATAGAGGCAAAGGTGTCCCGTCTTTCGATGAGATGATGGATATCGCTTTGGTGGAAGTCGACTTTGACGATCCGACTACGAACGTGCGAGGACGTCGCGCCTTAGCATTCGCTAAACCAACTCCGAGAGGTTATTGACCACGCCGGAGCACGATCAACCTGACCACGAGGGTCTGTTTCCTGCGAGCAAACGAAGAACAAGCAAGAAACTGAGATTGCAATCTGGATATTGCGAATATAAGATGAAAGCTTTATTGATCAAGGTGGGGTTCTGTGACGCCTTTGTCTGGTCGTTGAACACAAACGAAGTACGCGAAGTTGCAGCTATGGCGAACTTTTAATCTAAACAAAACCCAAGGAAAAGCTACTAGATGGATCTACTTATATAGGAGCAAGGGGTGGCGGCCAAGGAGGTGGGAGGACGTCCCAAGGCAGCCTAAAACTAAATCTAGGTCGTACAAGGCCAATGGGCCCAAGTGGAGGTGATGTAACACCTTTGGACTTGTAGTTTGACTCGGATTCTGCTGCAGCATCAGATTGTTTCGTCCACAACTCAATGCTCCGGACGAATTTGAAGGTGATTCCAATTGGGTTGGAAAGTGCACGAAATCTAGTTTCCAACAAAAAAAGAATCACCCAATTCGGAGTCCGTATGAAAAACTTGTGTGCATTTTGAGTCAGGTATGTCTGTGCAGTCCGAATCTGAATCCAGAACGTGAGAGACTTGGACTCTATCTTCTCTTGGGCCAAAAGTGACGTGAGAGAACTTTTTGGACAGCAAATAAACATCTCTTTCTTCCTTATCTTCATATGTGGATTGTACAAATGTCCCATACACCTGCAATTAGACAAAACACAAAAGTGTGTGAAGTATTTTTGTTCTGGATAACATAAATAGATTATTGAATAGTTTGCACTAGAAATCACCTGACAAATATGCATATATGCAATATTTTTGGTCATATCCAAGGTAGTCATGTCCTCATCACAACTTATCTTTCAATACCGTGAAGGCTTCTTCCTGTGCGGTACCCCAAAGAAAAGGCACATCTTTCTTTGTAAGCTCATTGAGAGGTGCAGCAATGGTGCTGAAATCTCTCACAAAACGCCTATAGAATCCAGCGAGGCCAAGAAAACTCCTCACTTGTGTGACCGTTTTGGGCTGCGGCCAACTCTCAATAGCTTCAATCTTGGCTTTATCAACTTCAATTCCTTGTGGAGTAACAACATAGCCAAGAAAAGATACTCGGTCGGTGCAAAAGGTGCACTTCCCAAGGTTACCAAACAAACGTGCATCACGTAGAGCAATAAAAACAGCACGTAAATGTTCCAAATGTTCTTCCAAAGATCTGCTATAAATCAATATGTCATCAAAGTAAACTACCACAAATCATCCAATGAAAGCACGTAAAACTTCATTCATTAATCTCATGAAAGTACTAGGTGCATTAGTTAACCCAAAAGGCATGACTAACCACTCATATAATCCAAACTTAGTTTTAAATGCTGTTTTCCATTCATGTCCCAATTTCATACGAATTTGATGGTATCTACTACGCAAATCAACTTTGGAGAATATTGTAGAGCCATTCAATTCATCAAGCATATCATCGAGCCTAGGAATAGGATGACGATAACAAATAGTAATATTATTAATGCCTCTACAATCAACACACATATGTAATGTACCATCCTTTTTCGGCACTAGAATAATAGGAACAGCACAAGGACTAAGGGATTCGCGTATATAACCTTTGTCGAGAAGCTCTTGTACTTGACGCATAATCTCCTTCGTCTCCTCTGGATTGGTATGGTATGGTGCATGGTTTGGCAGTGAAGCACCGGGAATTAAGTCAATCTGATGCTCAATCCCTCGAATAGGCGGTAATCCCGGTGGCACGTCTTGTGGAAAGACGTCAGCGAACTCCTGCAAAATGTTAGTGACAGCAGGAGGCAAAGAGGAAGGCACGTCCTCGAATGAAAATAATGCCTCTTTGCACACAAAAGCATAGAAAACAGATTTGCTGAAATCTAGCTCATCAATATCAGATTTGGTGGCAAATAAACATGCACTTTTCAATTTAATTTCAAAAGCAACACTAGATGGTTTATTATTAGGCTTCATTTGTTGCTCAAATTCTTTTGCCACAATCTGATTTTCACTCTTATTCTTCTCCTGTTTTGCTTTATTAGCTCTATTAGTATCATCTTTCAAAATGGAATCAGGAGTCATAGGAAGCAAAGTAATATTTTTATCCTTATGAACAAGAGTATAGTGATTGTTTCTACCATGGTGTATAGAGTTTTTATCAAATTGCCATGGTCTACCAAGTAATAAGGAACATGCTTGCATAGGTACCACATCACAATCAACATAATCAGCATATGTAGAGATACTAAAATGCACACGAACAATACATGTTACCTTAACCTTGCCGCTGTTGTTGAACCATTCGATGTAGTAAGGATGTGGATGTGGTCTTGTGGTGAGAGAAAGCTTCTCCACCATCTCCATGCTAGCCAAGTTGTTGCAGCTCCCTCCGTCTATTATGACGTGCACAGAACGTTCCTTCACAACTCCCTTGGTATGGAACAAATTGTGCCTCTGATTTTGCTCAGCTTGTGTGACCTGCACACTCAAAACACGTTGAGCAACTAAACATTCATACCTGTCAGCGTCTTCAGGAGCCATGTATTGCGTCTCATGATCAGAATCATCTCCACCATGTTCTTCACGTGTAATAAGAGCCAAAGTCTCCTCATCATAGTCACTAGCGGACTCATATCCACCATCTGCGGTAGCAATCATCACACACGGAGATTTGCATTCTCTCGCATAATGACCTCCTCCCTGATAGAGGCAAAGGTGTCCCGTCTTTCGATGAGATGATGGATATCGCTTTGGTGGAAGTCGACTTTGACGATCCGACTACGAACGTGCGAGGACGTCGCGCCTTAGCATTCGCTAAACCAACTCCGAGAGGTTATTGACCACGCCGGAGCACGATCAACCTGACCACGAGGGTCTGTTTCCTGCGAGCAAACGAAGAACAAGCAAGAAACTGAGATTGCAATCTGGATATTGCGAATATAAGATGAAAGCTTTATTGATCAAGGTGGGGTTCTGTGACGCCTTTGTCTGGTCGTTGAACACAAACGAAGTACGCGAAGTTGCAGCTATGGCGAACTTTTAATCTAAACAAAACCCAAAGTCTAAACGATGCCCTAAGGGCTGTATATATGGAGGAAGAGGGGGGAATTTCGTGGCCCTTGGTGGAGGGGTCCGAAATCAACCCTATCTCTTGTTTCCCCACACATACGGACTCTAAAAATAGCCTATACTTATGTATTTCGAAATTACATGGGCCTGTGATAGAGGCAAAGGTGTCCCGTCTTTCGATGAGATGATGGATATCGCTTTGGTGGAAGTCGACTTTGACGATCCGACTACGAACGTGCGAGGACGTCGCGCCTTAGCAATCGCTAAACCAACTCCGAGAGGTTATTGACCACGCCGGAGCACGATCAACCTGACCACGAGGGTCTGTTTCCTGCGAGCAAACGAAGAACAAGCAAGAAACTGAGATTGCAATCTGGATATTGCGAATATAAGATGAAAGCTTTATTGATCAAGGTGGGGTTCTGTGACGCCTTTGTCTGGTCGTTGAACACAAACGAAGTACGCGAAGTTGCAGCTATGGCGAACTTTTAATCTAAACAAAACCCAAAGTCTAAACGATGCCCTAAGGGCTGTATATATGGAGGAAGAGGGGGGAATTTCGTGGCCCTTGGTGGAGGGGTCCGAAATCAACCCTATCTCTTGTTTCCCCACACATAAGGACTCTAAAAATAGCCTATACTTATGTATTTCGAAATTACATGGGCCTGGCCCAATAATAAGGTGACGCAGCACCTAAAATAGCCTCGGGACGAAATTTATGAAGTGGCATCTTGTATATTTCGTCCAAGGCTTCATGCACCCATTATGGTGGCTTCAAAGTCCTGAAATCATCACTTGTAACTCCGTTCTTGTTTTCCTTGCGCATGCCATCATCTCCATGCTTGTTCTTGCTCCAATGTTCATCCTTCTCCAAGCTAGGCCCTTCATTTGTAAGAAAAACAAATGTATCCAATTTAGGCAGCATCATATTCTCATGAACATTAGAATCATTACCAAGAAACGAAAGTACCTGGTAATTTAGTTGGCGTGCACGAGCTCTAGTAATTGGTCCAGTATGTATGGCAGCAGGGGCTGTGGGTGTAACAATGGTATTGATGTCCTCATCATCCGGCGACAGGTCCGACTGCTTGCCGGCCATAGCCACAACTCGGTCAAGGATCTTCTTCTCTGCAGCAATCACAAGGGACTCGACCCGCCGACTGCTCGCTGCAGCACATGCGGACGACTTCTTGTAATCTCCTACTATGGTGATGATGCCCTTGGTGCTTGGCATCTTCATCTTGAGGTAGGCGTAGTGAGGCACAGCCATGAACTTGGCCAGAGCAGGTCGGCCAAATAACGCATGATAGGGGCTCTCCAGCTCCACCAATTCAAACCAAACTGCTTCACGGCAGAACTGATCCTTGTCTCCGAAGAGGACATCTATCTTGATCTTGCTGATTGATGAGCAGGAGAGTCCAGGTACAATACCATGGAAGACGGTCCGACTGGGCAGGAGCTGCTTCATCTTGATGTTCAACTTCTCCATGGTATCGTAGTAAAGGATGTTGAAGTTGCTGCCGCCATTAATCAGGACTCGGGAAAAACGAGCAGCTTGCCTCTCTGTTGCAAAGGTGTCATCCAACACCATGGCATAGGAACCCGGAGAAGGTATCACCTCCGGGTAGTCATCTCGGCTCCAGCTGATGGGCTTCTCAGACCAGTGCATGAACTCTGGAACTTTGGAGGCGACATCATTGACCTCTTGGTACTGCCGGCGCCGGCTGCGCCTGCCATCAACTTGGCTCGTGAAGACGACGTAGGCTGCATGCTCTTCGGGGAACTCGTCTTGGATAGTGCCGACTGCTGGGCGGGCCGTCGACATCTAGCCAGCAGGCGGAGGAGGCAGCAGCCCCTCGCCTTTGGAGATTCGGGTGAGCCAGTGGCACCTCCGAGTTTTGTGGTTGGACGGCTTCGCGCCACTTTGGAACTTGCAGGGGGAATCAAGGGCTTGTTCGTAGGAGAATGTGGGCTGTCAAGCCGGCTTGCTGCCTTTCTGACACTTGGGTAAGGGCTTCCCTTCTGGCTACTGATCTTCAACTGTTGCCACCTACCGGCTGGTGGAAGCCGGCACCAGGGCCTTGTGCTTGTTGTCGTTCTTCTGCGGGCGCCAAACTGGTGTCGCTAGCCGGTGTTCTAGGAGCCAGAGGAGCACCTTCCCAGAGGTGTCCACCCGAAGCTCCGACTTCATTGAAGAGTCGGCAGTGGCATACTTGTCTACTATGATCAGCAGCTCGTCTAGTGTAGCCGGCTCATCGCAGAGGAGTCTGATGAGGACATTACTACCTTGGATATGACCAAAAATATTGCATATATGCATATTTGTCAGGTGATTTCTAGTGCAAACTATTCAATAATCTATTTATGTTATCCAGAACAAAAATACTTCACACACTTTTGTGTTTTGTCTAATTGCAGGTGTATGGGACATTTGTACAATCCACATATGAAGATAAGGAAGAAAGAGATGTTTATTTGCTGTCCAAAAAGTTCTCTCACGTCACTTTTGGCCCAAGAGAAGATAGAGTCCAAGTCTCTCACGTTCTGGATTCAGATTCGGACTGCACAGACATACCTGACTCAAAACGCACACAAGTTTTTCATACGGACTCCGAATTGGGTGATTCTTTTTTTGTTGGAAACTAGATTTCGTGCACTTTCCAACCCAATTGGAATCACCTTCAAATTCGTCCGGAGCGTTGAGTTGTGGACGAAACAATCTGGTGCTGCAGCAGAATCCGAGTCAAACTACAAGTCCAAAGGTGTTACATCACCTCCACTTGGGCCCATTGGCCTTGTACGACCTAGATTTAGTTTTAGGCTGCCTTGGGACGTCCTCCCACCTCCTAGGCCGCCACCCCTTGCTCCTATATAAGTAGATCCATCTAGTAGCTTTTACTTGGGATTTGTTTAGTTAAAAGTTAGCCATTGCAACTTCGTGTACTTCGTTTGTGTCCAACGACCAGACCAAGACCGCTTACGGATCCCCACCATTATCAATACTTCATATATATTCGCAATATTCAGATTGCTTTATCATATTCTTGCTCGTTCTTCGATTGCTTGCAGGAATAGACCTTCGTGGTCAGGCTGACCGTGCTTCCAGCATCGTCAGTAACCTCTCGGAGTTGGTTTAGCGATTGCTAAGGCGCAACGTCGTGCACGTTTGTAGTCGGATCGTCAAAGTCGTCTCCACCAAATCGATAGTTATCATCTCATCGAAAGATCGGGACACCCTCGCCTCTATCAAGTGGTATCAGTTTTCAGGTTGCTCGGTGAGAATTTCCAGTTTTCCTAGATTAGATTTATTTTCTTACCTATTGTCCAAGAAAAATCCACAAAAAAGAGTTAGATCTATTCATCCTTTGTCCAAGCCAGTCTGAGCCTTTGCAATTTTCTTTTCATTGCTTGCATAGTTGAATTATCGGTTGCATCGTCGTGTCGAGTTGCTGTGTGATCAAACAACTGAAATACCAACAATTTTGAGTGCACCCATTGAATTAACTATTGATGCAAAAGAACCAATGTTTAATCATTTTCATATGACCTCTAATCTTGGTGATGATTCTGTGTTGAATGACTTATTGCATGTTTGCTTATTTAAGCATGTTGTAGCATGTAAATTTGATGCAAGTAAGGTTTATTCACCAATGTTGGGATGGTTTAATGATGAACATTGTCAATCTTTTGAAATGAATAAGAGCTTCACTTATATGTGCAAACTGAGTTGCAATATTTTCATGCCTTCTACTTCTTGTGCTAATTTTTTGGCTTTAGATTTTATGAACTATGCAAGTTACTCATCTATTCATGTGTCATATATGCAAAAATCTAGGGAAGTAAAAATGGATGACATATACATATACAACATGTACACCTTGTCTCTTTTGTTAGCCACATTTCAGATTAAGCAACGCCGAGGACGGCTTTATTTTCAAGAAGAGGAGGATGATGAGGACATTACTACCTTGGATATGACCAAAAATATTGCATATATGCATATTTGTCAGGTGATTTCTAGTGCAAACTATTCAATAATCTATTTATGTTATCCAGAACAAAAATACTTCACACACTTTTGTGTTTTGTCTAATTGCAGGTGTATGGGACATTTGTACAATCCACATATGAAGATAAGGAAGAAAGAGATGTTTATTTGCTGTCCAAAAAGTTCTCTCACGTCACTTTTGGCCCAAGAGAAGATAGAGTCCAAGTCTCTCACGTTCTGGATTCAGATTCGGACTGCACAGACATACCTGACTCAAAACGCACACAAGTTTTTCATACGGACTCCAAATTGGGTGATTCTTTTTTTGTTGGAAACTAGATTTCGTGCACTTTCCAGCCCAATTCGAATCAACTTCAAATTCGTCCGGAGCGTTGAGTTGTGGACGAAACAATCTGATGCTGCAGCAGAATCCGAGTCAAACTACAAGTCCAAAGGTGTTACATCACCTCCACTTGGGCCCATTGGCCTTGTACGACCTAGATTTAGTTTTAGGCTGCCTTGGGACGTCCTCCCACCTCCTTGGCCGCCACCCCTTGCTCTTATATAAGTAGATCCATCTAGTAGCTTTTCCTTGGGATTTGTTTAGTTAAAAGTTAGCCATTGCAACTTCGTGTACTTCGTTTGTGTCCAACGACCAGACCAAGACCGCTTACGGATCCCCACCTTTATCAATACTTCATATATACTCGCAATATTCAGATTGCTTTTATCATATTCTTGCTTGTTCTTCGATTGCTTGCAGGAATAGACCTTCGTGGTCAGGTTGATTGTGCTCCGGCATGGTCAATAACCTCTCGGAGTTGGTTTAGCGATTGCTAAGGCGCAACGTCGTGCACGTTTGTAGTCGGATCGTCAAAGTCGTCTCCACCAAATCGATAGTTATCATCTCATCGAAAGATCGGGACACCCCCGCCTCTATCAAGTGGTATCAGTTTTCAGGTTGCTCGGTGAGAATTTCCAGTTTTCCTAGATTAGATTTATTTTCTTACCTATTGTCCAAGAAAAAGCCACACAAAAAAAAGTGTCAGTTTGAGCCTTTCCTAGATTAGATCTGTTCATCCTTTATCCAAGCCAGTTTGAGCCTTTGCAATTTTCCATTCATTGCTTGCATAGTTGAATTATCGGTTGCATCGTCGTGTAAGTTGCTGGTCTTAGCGTCTAGTTCCTTTAGAGTTTCGAGTTCTGTTCACATTAGTCACGCCGCCGCTGCATCATTATCCCTTCCGCTGTCCACCATCCCATCTATTAATTTCCACCACGTGCTACGCACTGTTCATTGTCATAATCATAGTTGAGGTCATTCACATCTTCGCCTGATCCAATCTGCATCTTATCTAGTTTGTCTTGAAAAAAAAAGATAGAAAAAAAGGAAAGAAAAAAAAAGAAAAAGAGAGAGAAGAAAAAGAAAAAAAGGGTGAGAAAAAAAAGAGAGAAGAAAAAAAAATTGGATCTATCTAGAATCAATCTCGTACCTGAATTCGGATTGGAATCTGTTTTGCGCACTGTTCAGTAAAACAGGTGTATCTTCCTCATACGAAGTCCGTTTTGGCTCCGTGAGTACTCAAATTGAAGCTAGCAACGAGCCGCATCTAAATAGTTGCAGAAGCTAGTTCAATATTTGACACCTCAAAATCGGCTTCTAAATAGGTCTTTTTGCCCTCCGAAGTTTGTGAACGCAACTTTTTCCAATTTTTCAGGCCAGTTTTAGAATTCTTTGACTCCTCATATCAACTCGGAATTGAGTGATTCTTTTTGCATTGGAAAGCTTGAGTTACTAGCATTCTTTCAAAGAATTTATCAGAAAATTGTCTCAAACTTTTCAAGAGGAAAGTTGGAGAGAGAGTTGTTGTATATCCTGCTTGGCAGTTGTTTTTCATCATTATCTTCACTGCCGTTGTGATCTTCACTTATATCTTACTGTCAAGAGCTACTTAGTATCCTTCATTGATGCTAGTTGTGCTACGCCGTGACCTCATTAGTGTTCTAGGCTCGCGTCTCTAGTCCGGTCTAGCCTAGGACCAGCACAGTACCGTCGTTGAGCGTTTATTCAACATTGCATCTTTGAATTGATTATTGCTAATCTTTTGCTACCATATATAGCCAACCCAGCTCCACATATTTCTACACCGTGTATACGTACGCTCCCTTGGCAATCGCTTTACTCAATATTCAGAGTTACTTGACACCGCTGGTTGCCGATCACCGCCTGCTGCATGGTAAGAACTTGTAAGACATTGATATTTGCTTTACTGTGAGCGTTTTACCACCACATCCTAGTAGTTATAGGAACATTATTTTTGGGTTTTGTTTCTTGTTCTAC
>NW_025230852.1:0-10707 GCF_018294505.1 Triticum aestivum
GTTTATGTGTCCGTCGTCAACACTCACAGTTTTGTCCAATTTTGACCTGTTTCATGGACTATTACTCACCGTTTTGGGGTCCCGAAGCGATTTCCATAGTTGTTGAACTCCAAGGTGTGCTTATGTGTTGGTCATCAACACTCGCAGTTTTGGCCGATTCTGGCCCGTTTCATGGACTATTACTCACCGTATGGGGGTCCCAAAGCGATCTCCATGGTTGTCGAACTCCAAGATGCGCTTACGTGTCGGTCATCAAGAATCACAATTTCGGCCGATTCTCGCCCGTTTCTTGGACTATTACTCTATTTTGGGGTCTCGGAGTCATTTCCACGATTGAGGAACCCCGGGGTGCGTTTACGTGTCGGTCATCAACACTCACATATTCGGCTGAATCGTGTCCGTTTCATGCACTATTACTCAGCTTTTTGGGGATCCAGAGCAATTTCCACGATTGATGAACCCCGTGGTGCGTTTATGTGTCCGTCGTCAACACTGACAGTTTTGGCCAATTCTGACATGTTTCGTGGACTATTACTCACCATTTTGGGGTCCCGAAGCGATTTCCATAGGTTTTGAACCCCCAAGGTGTGCTTACGTGTCGGTCATCAACACTCGCAGTTTGGGCCGATTCTGGCCTGTTTCATGGACTATTACTCACCGTTTTGGGGTCCCAAAGCGATTTCCATGGTTGTCGACCTCCAGGGTGCGCTCATGTGTCGGTCATCAACAATCACAGTTTGGGTCGATTCTTGCCCGTTTCTTGGACTATTACCCTATTTTGGGGTCTCGGAGTCATTTCCACGATTGACGAACCCAGGGTGCGTTTACGTGTCGGCCATCAACACTCACATATTCGGCTGAATCGTGTCCGTTTCGTGCACTATTACTCAGTGTTTTGGCGACCCAGAGCGATTTCCACGATTGATGAACCCCGGGTGTGTTTATGTGTCCGTCGTCAACACTCACAGTTTTGTCCAATTTTGACCTGTTTCATGGACTATTACTCACCGTTTTGGGGTCCCGAAGCGATTTCCATAGTTGTTGAACTCCAAGGTGTGCTTATGTGTTGGTCATCAACACTCGCAGTTTTGGCCGATTCTGGCCCGTTTCATGGACTATTACTCACCGTATGGGGGTCCCAAAGCGATCTCCATGGTTGTCGAACTCCAAGATGCGCTTACGTGTCGGTCATCAAGAATCACAATTTCGGCCGATTCTCGCCCGTTTCTTGGACTATTACTCTATTTTGGGGTCTCGGAGTCATTTCCACGATTGAGGAACCCCGGGGTGCGTTTACGTGTCGGTCATCAACAGTCACATATTCGGCCGATTCTAGTCCGTTTCATGCACTATTACTCAGCGTTTTGGGGATCCAGAGCAATTTCCACGATTGATGAACCCTGGGGTGCGTTTATGTGTTCGTCGTCAACACTGACAGTTTTGGCCAATTCTGACATGTTTCCTGGACTATTACTCACCATTTTGGAGTCCTGAAGCGATTTCCATAGGTTTTGAACCCCCAAGGTGTGCTTACATGTCGGTTATCAACACTCGCAGTTTTGGCCGATTCTGGCCCGTTTCATGGACTATTACTCACCGTTTTGGGGTCCCAAAGCGATTTCCATGGTTGTCGACCTCCAAGGTGTGCTCATGTGTCGGTCATCAACAATCACAATTTGGGTCGATTCTTGCCCGTTTCTATGACTATTACCCTATTTTGGGGTCTCGGAGTCATTTCCACGATTGACGAACCCCAGGGTGCGTTTACGTGTCGGTCATCGACACTCACATATTCGGCTGAATCGTGTCCGTTTCGTGCACTATTACTCAGTGTTTTGGGGACCCAGAGCGATTTCCACGATTGATGAACCCCGGGTGCGTTTCTGTGTCCGTCGTCAACACTCACAGTTTTGTCCGATTCTGACCTGTTTCATGGACTATTACTCACCGTTTTGGGGTCCCGAAGCGATTGCCATAGTTGTTGAACTCCAAGGTGTGCTTACGTGTTGGTCATCAACACTCGCAGTTTTGGCCGATTCTGGCCTGTTTCATGGACTATTACTCACCGTTTTGGGGTCCCAAAGCGATCTCCATGGTTGTCGAACTCCAAGATGCGCTTACGTGTCGGTCATCAAGAATCACAATTTGGGCCGATTCTGGCCCGTTTCTTGGACTATTACTCTATTTTGGGGTCTCGGAGTCATTTCCACGATTGAGGAACCCCGGGGTGCGTTTACGTGTCGGTCATCAACATTCACATATTCGCCCGACTCTAGTCCGTTTCATGCACTATTACTTAGCGATTTGGGGACCCAGAGCGATTTTCATGATTGATGAACCCCGGGTGCGTTTATGTGTCCGTCGTCAACACTCACGGTTTTGGCCAATCCTGACATGTTTCGTGGATTATTACTCACAGTTTTGTGGTCCCGAAGCGATTTCCATAGTTGGTGAACCCCAAGGTGTGCTTACGTGTTGGTCATCAACACTCGCAGTTTTGGCCGATTCTGGCCCGTTTCATGGACTATTACTCTCTGTTTTGGGGTCCCAAAGCGATATCCATGGTGGTCGAACTCCAAGGTGTGCTTATGTGTCGGTCATCAAGAATCACAGTTTGGGCCAATTCTGGCCCGTTTCATGGACTATTACTCTATTTTGGGTTCTCGGAGTAATTTCCACGATTGACGAACCCCGGGGTGCGTTTACGTGTCGGTCATCAACACTCACATATTCGGCCGATTCTAGTCCGTTTCATGCACTATTACTCGGCGTTTTGGGGATCCAGAGCAATTTGCACGATTGGTGAACCCCGGGGTGCGTTTATGTGTCCGTCGTCAACACTGACAGTTTTGGCCAATTCTGACATGTTTCGTGGACTTACTCACCGTTTTGTGGTCCCGAAGCGATTTCCATAGTTGTTGAACCCCAAGGTGTGCTTACGTGTTGGTCATCAACACTCGTAGTTTTGGTCGATTCTAGCCCGTTTCTTGGACTATTACTCACCGTTTTGGGGTCCCAAAGCGAGCTCCATGGTTGTCGAACCCCAAGGTGCGCTTACTTGTCGGTCATCAAGAATCACAGTTTGGGCCGATTCTGGCCCGTTTCTTGGACTATTACTCTACTTTGGGGTCTCGGAGCCATTTCCACGATTAACGAACCCCGAGGTGCGTTTACGTGTCGGTCATCAACACTCACATATTCGGCCGATTCTAGTCCGTTTCGTGCACTATTACTTAGCGTTTTGGGGATCCAGAGCAATTTCCACGATTGATGAACCCCGGGGTGCGTTTATGTGTCCGTCGTCAACACTGACAGTTTTGGCCAATTCTGACATGTTTCGTGGACTATTAGTCACCGTTTTGGGGTCTTGAAGCGATTTCCATAGGTTTTGAACCCCCAAGGTGTGCTTACGTGTCGGTCATCAACACTCGCAGTTTGGGCCGATTCTGGCCCGTTTCATGGACTATTACTCACCGTTTTGGGGTCCCAAAGCGATTCCCATGGTTGTCGACCTCCAATGTGCGCTCATGTGTCGGTCATCAACAATCACAGTTTGGGTCGATTCTTGCCCGTTTCTTGGACTATTACCCTATTTTGGGTCTCGGAATCATTTCCACGATTGATGAACCCCAGGGTGCGTTTACGTGTCGGTCATCAACACTCACATATTCGGCTGAATCGTGTCCGTTTTGTGCACTATTACTCAGTGCTTTGGGGACCCAGAGCGATTTCCACGATTGATGAACCCTGGGTGCGTTTATGTGTCCGTCGTCAACACTCACAGTTTTGTCCAATTCTAACCTGTTTCATGGACTATTACTCACCGTTTTGGGGTCCCGAAGCGATTTCCATAGTTGTTGAACTCCAAGGTGTGCTTAAGTGTTGGTCATCAACACTCGCAGTTTTGGCCGATTCTAGCCCGTTTCATGGACTATTAATCACCGTTTTGGGGTCCCAAAGCGATCTCCATGGTTGTCGAACTCCAAGTTGCGCTTACTTGTCGGTCATCAAGAATCACAGTTTGGGCCGATTCTGGCCCGTTTCTTGGACTATTACTCTACTTTGGGGTGTCGGATTCATTTCCACGATTAACGAACCCCGAGCTGCGTTTACGTGTCGGTCATCAACACTCACATATTCGGCCGATTCTAGTCCGTTTCATGCACTATTACTCAGCGTTTTGGGGATCCAGAGCAATTTCCACGATTGATGAACCACGTGGTGCGTTTATGTGTCCGTCGTCAACACTGACAGATTTGGCCAATTCTGACATGTTTCGTGGACTATTACTCACCGTTTTGGGGTCCTGAAGAGATTCCATAGTTGTTGAACCCCAAGGTGTGCTTACGAGTTGGTCATCAACACTCGCAGTTTGGGCCGATTCTGGCCCGTTTCATGGACTATTACTCACCGTTTTGGGGTCCCAAAGCGATTTCCATGGTTGTCGACCTCCAAGGTGCGCTCATGTGTCGGTCATCAACAATCACAGTTTGGGTCGATTCTTGCCCGTTTCTTGGACTATTACCCTATTTTGGGGTCTCGGAGTCATTTCCACGATTGACGAACCCAGGGTGCGTTTACGTGTCGGTCATCAACACTCACATATTCGGCTGAATCGTGTCCGTTTCGTGCACTATTACTCAGTGTTTTGGGGACCCAGAGCGATTTCCACGATTGATGAACCCCGGGTGTGTTTATGTGTCCGTCGTCAACACTCACAGTTTTGTCCAATTTTGACCTGTTTCATGGACTATTACTCACCGTTTTGGGGTCCCGAAGCGATTTCCATAGTTGTTGAACTCCAAGGTGTGCTTATGTGTTGGTCATCAACACTCGCAGTTTTGGCCGATTCTGGCCCATTTCATGGACTATTACTCACCGTATGGGGGTCCCAAAGCGATCTCCAAGGTTGTCGAACTCCAAGATGCGCTTACATGTCGGTCATCAAGAATCACAATTTGGGTCGATTCTCGCCCGTTTCTTGGACTATTACTCTATTTTGGGGTCTCGGAGTCATTTCCACGATTGAGGAACCCCGGGGTGCGTTTACGTGTCGGTCATCAACACTCACATATTCGGCCGATTCTAGTCCATTTCATGCACTATTACTCAGCAGTTTGGGGATCCAGAGAAATTTCCGCGATTGATGAACCCCGGGGTGCGTTTATGTGTTCGTCGTCAACACTGACAGTTTTGGCCAATTCTGACATGTTTCCTGGACTATTACTCACCATTTTGATGTCCTGAAGCGATTTCCATAGGTTTTGAACCCCCAAGGTGTGCTTACGTGTCGGTCATCAACACTCGCAGTTTTGGCCGATTCTGGCCCGTTTCATGGACTATTACTCACCGTTTTGGGGTCCCAAAGCGATTTCCATGGTTGTCGACCTCCATGGTGTGCTCATGTGTCGGTCATCAACAATCACAATTTGGGTCGATTCTTGCCCATTTCTTGGACTATTACCCTATTTTGGGGTCTCGGAGTCATTCCACGATTGACGAACCCCAGGGTGCGTTTACGTGTCGGTCATCAACACTCACATATTCGGCTGAATCGTGTCCGTTTCGTGCACTATTACTCAGTGTTTTGGGGACCCAGAGCGATTTCCACGATTGATGAACCCCGGGTGCGTTTATGTGTCCGTCGTCAACACTCACAGTTTTGTCCGATTCTGACCTGTTTCATGGACTATTACTCACCGTTTTGGGGTCCCGAAGCGATTTCCATAGTTGTTGAACTCCAAGGTGTGCTTACGTGTTGTTCATCAACACTCGCAGTTTTGGCCGATTCTGGCCTGTTTCATGGACTATTACTCACCGTTTTGGGGTCCGAAAGCGATCTCCATGGTTGTCGAACTCCAAGATGCGCTTACGTATCGGTCATCAAGAATCACAATTTGGGCCGATTCTGGCCCGTTTCTTGGACTATTACTCTATTTTGGGGTCTCGGAGTCATTTCCACGATTGAGGAACCCCGGGGTGCGTTTACGTGTCGGTCATCAACATTCACATATTCGCCCGATTCTAGTCCGTTTCATGCACTATTACTTAGCGTTTTGGGGACCCAGAGCGATTTTCATGATTGATGAACCCCGGGTGCGTTTATGTGTCCGTCGTCAACACTCACGGTTTTGGCCAATCCTGACATGTTTCGTGGATTATTACTCACAGTTTTGTGGTCCCGAAGCGATTTCCATAGTTGGTGAACCCCAAGGTGTGCTTACGTGTTGGTCATCAACACTCGCAGTTTTGGCCGATTCTGGCCCGTTTCATGGACTATTACTCTCTGTTTTGGGGTCCCAAAGCGATATCCATGGTGGTCTAACTCCAAGGTGTGCTTATGTGTCGGTCATCAAGAATCACAGTTTGGGCCAATTCTGGCCCGTTTCATGGACTATTACTCTATTTTGGGTTCTCGGAGTAATTTCCACGATTGACGAACCCCGGGGTGCGTTTACGTGTCGGTCATCAACACTCACATATTCGGCCGATTCTAGTCCGTTTCATGCACTATTACTCGGCGTTTTGGGGATCCAGAGCAATTTGCACGATTGGTGAACCCCGGGGTGCGTTTATGTGTCCGTCGTCAACACTGACAGTTTTGGCCAATTCTGACATGTTTCGTGGACTTACTCACCGTTTTGTGGTCCCGAAGCGATTTCCATAGTTGTTGAACCCCAAGGTGTGCTTACGTGTTGGTCATCAACACTCGTAGTTTTGGTCGATTCTAGCCCGTTTCATGGACTATTACTCACCGTTTTGGGGTCCCAAAGCGAGCTCCATGGTTGTCGAACCCCAAGGTGCGCTTACTTGTCGGTCATCAAGAATCACAGTTTGGGCCGATTCTGGCCCGTTTCTTGGACTATTACTCTACTTTGGGGTCTCGGAGTCATTTCCACGATTAACGAACCCCGAGGTTCGTTTACGTGTCGGTCATCAACACTCACATATTCGGCCGATTCTAGTCCGTTTCGTGCACTATTACTCAACGTTTTGGGGACCCAGAGCGATTTCCACGATTGATGAACCCTGGGTGCGTTTATGTGTCCGTCGTCAAGACTCACAGTTTTGTCCAATTCTAACCTGTTTCATGGACTATTACTCACCGTTTTGGGGTCCCGAAGCGATTTCCATAGTTGTTGAACTCCAAGGTGTGCTTACGTGTTGATCATCAACACTCGCAGTTTTGGCCGATTCTAGCCCGTTTCATGGACTATTAATCACCGTTTTGGGGTCCCAAAGCGATCTCCATGGTTGTCGAACTCCAAGGTGCGCTTACTTGTCGGTCATCAAGAATCACAGTTTGGGCCGATTCTGGCCCGTTTCTTGGACTATTACTCTACTTTGGGGTGTCGGAGTCATTTCCACGATTAACGAACCCCGAGGTACGTTTACGTGTCGGTCATCAACACTCACATATTCGGCCGATTCTAGTCCGTTTCATGCACTATTACTCAGCGTTTTGGGGATCCAGAGCAATTTCCACGATTGATGAACCCCGTGGTGCGTTTATGTGTCCGTCGTCAACATTGACAGTTTTGGCCAATTCTGACATGTTTCGTGGACTATTAGTCACCGTTTTGGGGTCTTGAAGCAATTTCCATAGGTTTTGAACCCCCAAGGTGTGCTTGCGTGTCGGTCATCAACACTCGCAGTTTTGGCCGATTCTGGCCCGTTTCATGGACTATTACTCACCGTTTTGGGGTCCCAAAGCAATTTCCATGGTTGTCGACCTCCAAGGTGCGCTCATGTGTCGGTCATCAACAATCATAGTTTGGGTCGATTCTTGCCCGTTTCTTGGACTATTACCCTATTTTGGGGTCTCGGAGTCATTTCCACGATTGACGAACCCCAGGGTGCGTTTACGTGTCGGTCATCAACACTCACATATTCGGCTGAATCGTGTCCGTTTTGTGCACTATTACTCAGTGTTTTGGGGACCCAGAGCGATTTCCACGATTGATGAACCCTGGGTGCGTTTATGTGTCCGTCGTCAAGACTCACAGTTTTGTCCAATTCTAACCTGTTTCATGGACTATTACTCACCGTTTTGGGGTCCCGAAGCGATTTCCATAGTTGTTGAACTCCAAGGTGTGCTTACGTGTTGATCATCAACACTCGCAGTTTTGGCCGATTCTAGCCCGTTTCATGGACTATTAATCACCGTTTTGGGGTCCCAAAGCGATCTCCATGGTTGTCGAACTCCAAGCTGCGCTTACTTGTCGGTCATCAAGAATCACAGTTTGGGCTGATTCTGGCCCGTTTCTTGGACTATTGCTCTACTTTGGGGTGTCGGAGTCATTTCCACGATTAACGAACCCCGAGGTGCGTTTACGTGTCGGTCATCAACACTCACATATTCGGCCGATTCTAGTCCGTTTCATGCACTATTACTCAGCGTTTTGGGGATCCAGAGCAATTTCCACGATTGATGAACCCCGTGGTGCGTTTATGTGTCCGTCGGCAACGTTGACAGTTTTGGCCAATTCTGACATGTTTCGTGGACTATTAGTCACCGTTTTGGGGTCTTGAAGCGATTTCCATAGGTTTTGAACCCCCAAGGTGTGCTTGCGTGTCGGTCATCAACACTCGCAGTTTTGGCCGATTCTGGCCCGTTTCATGGACTATTACTCACCGTTTTGGGGTCCCAAAGCGATTTCCATGGTTGTCGACCTCCAAGGTGCGCTCATGTGTCGGTCATCAACAATCATAGTTTGGGTCGATTCTTGCCCGTTTCTTGGACTATTACCCTATTTTGGGGTCTCGGAGTCATTTCCACGATTGACGAACCCCAGGGTGCGTTTACGTGTCGGTCATCAACACTCACATATTCGGCTGAATCGTGTCCGTTTCGTGCACTATTACTCAGTGTTTTGGGGACCCAGAGCGATTTCCACGATTGATGAACCTCGGGTGCGTTTATGTGTCCGTAGTCAACACTCACAGTTTTGTCCAATTCTAACCTGTTTCATGGACTATTACTCACCGTTTTGGGGTCCCGAAGCGATTTCCATAGTTGTTGAACTCCAAGGTGTGCTTACGTGTTGATCATCAACACTCGCAGTTTTGGCCGATTCTAGCCCGTTTCATGGACTATTAATCACCGTTTTGGGGTCCCAAAGCGATCTCCATGGTTGTCGAACTCCAAGGTGCGCTTACTTGTCGGTCATCAAGAATCACAGTTTGGGCCGATTCTGGCCCGTTTCTTGGACTATTACTCTACTTTGGGGTGTTGGAGTCATTTCCACGATTAACGAACCCCGAGGTGCGTTTACGTGTCGGTCATCAACACTCACATATTCGGCTGATTCTAGTCCGTTTCATGCACTATTACTCAGCTTTTTGGGGATCCAGAGCAATTTCCACGATTGATGAACCCCGTGGTGCGTTTATGTGTCCGTCGTCAACACTGACAGTTTTGGCCAATTCTGACATGTTTCGTGGACTATTACTCACCATTTTGGGGTCCCGAAGCGATTTCCATAGGTTTTGAACCCCCAAGGTGTGCTTACGTGTCGGTCATCAACACTCGCAGTTTGGGCCGATTCTGGCCTGTTTCATGGACTATTACTCACCGTTTTGGGGTCCCAAAGCGATTTCCATGGTTGTCGACCTCCAGGGTGCGCTCATGTGTCGGTCATCAACAATCACAGTTTGGGTCGATTCTTGCCCGTTTCTTGGACTATTACCCTATTTTGGGGTCTCGGAGTCATTTCCACGATTGACGAACCCAGGGTGCGTTTACGTGTCGGTCATCAACACTCACATATTCGGCTGAATCGTGTCCGTTTCGTGCACTATTACTCAGTGTTTTGGCGACCCAGAGCGATTTCCACGATTGATGAACCCCGGGTGTGTTTATGTGTCCGTCGTCAACACTCACAGTTTTGTCCAATTTTGACCTGTTTCATGGACTATTACTCACCGTTTTGGGGTCCCGAAGCGATTTCCATAGTTGTTGAACTCCAAGGTGTGCTTATGTGTTGGTCATCAACACTCGCAGTTTTGGCCGATTCTGGCCCGTTTCATGGACTATTACTCACCGTATGGGGGTCCCAAAGCAATCTCCATGGTTGTCGAACTCCAAGATGCGCTTACGTGTCGGTCATCAAGAATCACAATTTCGGCCGATTCTCGCCCGTTTCTTGGACTATTACTCTATTTTGGGGTCTCGGAGTCATTTCCACGATTGAGGAACCCCGGGGTGCGTTTACGTGTCGGTCATCAACAGTCACATATTCGGCCGATTCTAGTCCGTTTCATGCACTATCACTCAGCGTTTTGGGGATCCAGAGCAATTTCCACGATTGATGAACCCTGGGGTGCGTTTATGTGTTCGTCGTCAACACTGACAGTTTTGGCCAATTCTGACATGTTTCTTGGACTATTACTCACCATTTTGGAGTCCTGAAGCGATTTCCATAGGTTTTGAACCCCCAAGGTGTGCTTACATGTCGGTTATCAACACTCGCAGTTTTGGCAGATTCTGGCCCGTTTCATGGACTATTACTCACCGTTTTGGGGTCCCAAAGCGATTTCCATGGTTGTCGACCTCCAAGGTGTGCTCATGTGTCGGTCATCAACAATCACAATTTGGGTCGATTCTTGCCCGTTTCTATGACTATTACCCTATTTTGGGGTCTCGGAGTCATTTCCACGATTGACGAACCCCAGGGTGCGTTTACGTGTCGGTCATCAACACTCACA
>NW_025230852.1:10809-11183 GCF_018294505.1 Triticum aestivum
GTTTATGTGTCCGTCGTCAACACTCACAGTTTTGTCCAATTTTGACCTGTTTCATGGACTATTACTCACCGTTTTGGGGTCCCGAAGCGATTTCCATAGTTGTTGAACTCCAAGGTGTGCTTATGTGTTGGTCATCAACACTCGCAGTTTTGGCCGATTCTGGCCCGTTTCATGGACTATTACTCACCGTATGGGGGTCCCAAAGCGATCTCCATGGTTGTCGAACTCCAAGATGCGCTTACGTGTCGGTCATCAAGAATCACAATTTCGGCCGATTCTCGCCCGTTTCTTGGACTATTACTCTATTTTGGGGTCTCGGAGTCATTTCCACGATTGAGGAACCCCGGGGTGCGTTTACGTGTCGGTCATCAACA
>NW_025230852.1:11397-12804 GCF_018294505.1 Triticum aestivum
TGGACTATTACTCACCATTTTGGAGTCCTGAAGCGATTTCCATAGGTTTTGAACCCCCAAGGTGTGCTTACATGTCGGTTATCAACACTCGCAGTTTTGGCAGATTCTGGCCCGTTTCATGGACTATTACTCACCGTTTTGGGGTCCCAAAGCGATTTCCATGGTTGTCGACCTCCAAGGTGTGCTCATGTGTCGGTCATCAACAATCACAATTTGGGTCGATTCTTGCCCGTTTCTATGACTATTACCCTATTTTGGGGTCTCGGAGTCATTTCCACGATTGACGAACCCCAGGGTGCGTTTACGTGTCGGTCATCAACACTCACAGTTTTGTCCGATTCTGACCTGTTTCATGGACTATTACTCACCGTTTTGGGGTCCCGAAGCGATTGCCATAGTTGTTGAACTCCAAGGTGTGCTTACGTGTTGGTCATCAACACTCGCAGTTTTGGCCGATTCTGGCCTGTTTCATGGACTATTACTCACCGTTTTGGGGTCCCAAAGCGATCTCCATGGTTGTCGAACTCCAAGATGCGCTTACGTGTCGGTCATCAAGAATCACAATTTGGGCCGATTCTCGCCCGTTTCTTGGACTATTACTCTATTTTGGGGTCTCGGAGTCATTTCCACGATTGAGGAACACCGGGGTGCGTTTACGTGTCGGTCATCAACATTCACATATTCGCCCGATTCTAGTCCGTTTCATGCACTATTACTTAGCGTTTTGGGGACCAAGAGCGATTTTCATGATTGATGAACCCCGGGTGCGTTTATGTGTCCGTCGTCAACACTCGCGGTTTTGGCCAATCCTGACATGTTTCGTGGATTATTACTCACAGTTTTGTGGTCCCGAAGCGATTTCCATAGTTGGTGAACCCCAAGGTGTGCTTACGTGTTGGTCATCAACACTCGCAGTTTTGGCCGATTCTGGCCCGTTTCATGGACTATTACTCTCTGTTTTGGGGTCCCAAAGCGATATCCATGGTGGTCTAACTCCAAGGTGTGCTTATGTGTCGGTCATCAAGAATCACAGTTTGGGCCAATTCTGGCCCGTTTCATGGACTATTACTCTATTTTGGGTTCTCGGAGTAATTTCCACGATTGACGAACCCCGGGGTGCGTTTACGTGTCGGTCATCAACACTCACATATTCGGCCGATTCTAGTCCGTTTCATGCACTATTACTCGGCGTTTTGGGGATCCAGAGCAATTTGCACGATTGGTGAACCCCGGGGTGCGTTTATGTGTCCGTCGTCAACACTGACAGTTTTGGCCAATTCTGACATGTTTCGTGGACTTACTCACCGTTTTGTGGTCCCGAAGCGATTTCCATAGTTGTTGAACCCCAAGGTGTGCTTACGTGTTGGTCATCAACACTCGTAGTTTTGGTCGATTCTAGCCCGTTTC
>NW_025230853.1:0-1475 GCF_018294505.1 Triticum aestivum
TTTCGAAGTATCAGGGTTTCTGACGAGAACTCATCTGTTACATGGCCACTTCATTTTTTTAACTTATTATAACTCCAGACTTTTTTGCGTTCCATACACAATATTCAAAGCGACGTCATCAATTTTCAAAACTTTCTGACATCATTTGCTATTTTTTAGTCATTTACCGATTTGTTTAGAGAGCTAAATGACCGTGAAATTGAAAATCACTACAAAATGGACTCTGAAAATGTCGAAACTTGGCATGGTATCATCATTTCACCCACATAGCATGTGCAAAAGAGTAGAGAGGGTTACGGGAAAAACTGGACACACTTCGTGTACAAACTGGACAATCTCTTTCGAAGTATCAGGGTTTCTGACGAGAACTCATCTGTTACATGGCCACTTCATTTTTTTAAACTTATTACAACTCCAGATTTTTTTATGTTCCGTACACACCATTCAAAGCGACGTCATCAATTTTCAAAACTTTCTGACATCATTTGCTATTTTTTAGTCATTTACCGATTTGTTTAGAGAGCTAAATGACCGTGAAATTGAAAATCACTACAAAATGGACTCTGAAAATGTCGAAACTTGGCATGGTATCATCATTTCACCCACATAGCATGTGCAAAAGAGTAGAGAGGGTTACGGCAAAAATTGGACGCACTTTGTGTACAAACTGGACAATATCTTTTGGAGTATCAGGGTTTCGGACGAGAACTCATCTGTTACACTGGCACTTCATTTTTTTAAACTTATTACAACTGCAGACTTTTTTTGCGTTCTGTACACACCATTCAAAGCGACGTCATCAATTTTCAAAACTTTCTGACATCATTTGCTATTTTTCAGTCATTTACCGAGTTGTTTAGAGAGCTAAATGACCGTGAAATTGAAAATCACTATAAAATGAACTCTGAAAATGTCGAAACTTAGCATGGTATCATCATTTCACCCACATAGCATGTGCAAAAGAGTAGAGAGGGTTAAGGCAAAAACTGGACACACCTCGTGTACAAACTAGACATTCTCTTTTGAAGTATCAGGATTTCTGACGAGAACTCATCTGTTACATGGGCACTTCATTTTTTTAAACTTATTAAAACTCCAGATTTTTTTTGCGTTCCGTACACACCATTCAAAGCGACGTCATCAATTTTCAAAACTTTCTGACATCATTTGATATTTTTTAGTCATTTACCGATTTGTTTAGAGAGCTAAATGACCGTGAAATTGAAAATCACCACAAAATGAACTCTGAAAATGTCGAAACTTGGCATGGTATCGTCATTTCACCCACATAGCATGTGCAAAAGAGTAGGGAGGGTTACGGCAAAATTTGGACGCACTTCGTGTACAAACTGGACAATCTCTTTCGAAGTATCAGGGTTTCTGACGAGAACTCATCTGTTACATGGCCACTTCATTTTTTTAACTTATTGTAACTCCAGACTTTTTTGCGTTCCAAACACAATATTCAAAGCGAC
>NW_025230853.1:1587-2419 GCF_018294505.1 Triticum aestivum
ACAAAATGGACTCTGAAAATGTCGAAACTTGGCATGGTATCATCATTTCACCCACATAGCATGTGCAAAAGAGTAGAGAGGGTTACGGGAAAAACTGGACACACTTCGTGTACAAACTGGACAATCTCTTTCGAAGTATCAGGGTTTCTGACGAGAACTCATCTGTTACATGGGCACTTCATTTTTTTTAAACTTATTACAACTCCAGACTTTTTTGCGTTCTGTACACACCATTCAAAGCGACGTCATCAATTTTCAAAACTTTCTGACATCATTTCTATTTTTTAGTCATTTACCAATTTGTTTAGAGATCTAAATGACCGTGAAATTGAAAATCACTACAAAATGAACTCTAAAAATGTCGAAACTTGGCATGGTATCATCATTTCACCCACATAGCATGTGCAAAAGAGTAGAGAGGGTTATGGCAAAAACTGGACGCTCATTGTGTACAAACTGGACAATCTCTTTTGGAGTATTAGGGTTTCGGACGAGAACTCATCTGTTACACTGGCACTTCATTTTTTTAAACTTATTACAACTGCAGACTTTTTTGCGTTATGTACACACCATTCAAAGCGACGTCATCAATTTTCAAAACTTTCTGACATCATTTGCTATTTTTCAGTCATTTACCGAGTTGTTTAGAGAGCTAAATGACCGTGAAATTGAAAATAACTATAAAATGAACTCTGAAAATGTCAAAACTTAGCATGGTATCATCATTTCACCCACATAGCATGTGCCAAAGAGTAGAGAGGGTTAAGGCAAAAACTGGACACACTTCGTGTACAAACTAGACATTCTCTTTTGAAGTATCAGGATTTCTGAC
>NW_025230853.1:6314-7064 GCF_018294505.1 Triticum aestivum
ATTACAACTGCAGACTTTTTTTGCGTTATGTACACACCATTCAAAGCGACGTCATCAATTTTCAAAACTTTCTGACATCATTTGCTATTTTTCAGTCATTTACCGAGTTGTTTAGAGAGCTAAATGACCGTGAAATTGAAAATAACTATAAAATGAACTCTGAAAATGTCGAAACTTAGCATGGTAACATCATTTCACCCACATAGCATGTGCAAAAGAGTAGAGAGGGTTAAGGCAAAAAATGGACACACTTCGTGTACAAACTAGACATTCTCTTTTGAAGTATCAGGATTTCTGACGAGAACTCATCTGTTACATGGGCACTTCATTTTTTTAAACTTATTACAACTCCAGATTTTTTTGCGTTCCGTACACACCATTCAAAGCGACGTCATCAATTTTCAAAACTTTCTGACATCATTTGCTATTTTTTAGTCATTTACCGATTTGTTTAGAGAGCTAAATGACCGTGAAATTGGAAATAACCACAAAATGAACTCTGAAAATGTCGAAAGTTGGCATGGTATCGTCATTTCACCCACATAGCATGTGCAAAAGAGTAGGGAGGATTACGGCAAAAACTGGACGCACTTCGTGTACAAACTGGACAATCTCTTTGGAAGTATTAGGGTTTCTGACGAGAACTCATCTGTTACATGGCCACTTCATTTTTTTAACTTATTGTAACTCCAGACTTTATTGCGTTCCATACACAATATTCAAAGCGACGTCATCAATTTTCAAAACTTT
>NW_025230853.1:11859-12795 GCF_018294505.1 Triticum aestivum
GAAACTTAGCATGGTATCATCATTTCACCCACATAGCATGTGCAAAAGAGTAGAGAGGGTTAAGGCAAAAACTGGACACACTTCGTGTACAAACTAGACATTCTCTTTTGAAGTATCAGGATTTCTGACGAGAACTCATCTGTTACATGGGCACTTCATTTTTTTAAACTTATTACAACTCCAGATTTTTTTGCGTTCCGTACACACCATTCAAAGCGACGTCATCAATTTTCAAAACTTTCTGACATCATTTGCTATTTTTTAGTCATTTACCGATTTGTTTAGAGAGCTAAATGACCGTGAAATTGAAAATCACCACAAAATGAACTCTGAAAATGTCGAAACTTGGCATGGTATTGTCATTTCACCCACATAGCATGCGCAAAAGAGTAGGGAGGGTGACGGCAAAAACTGGACGCACTTCGTGTACAAACTGGACAATCTCTTTCGAAGTATCAGGGTTTCTAACGAGAACACATCTGTTACATGGCCACTTCATTTTTTAACTTATTATAACTCCAGACTTTTTTGCGTTCCATACACAATATTCAAAGCGACGTCATCAATTTTCAAAACTTTCTGACATCATTTGCTATTTTTTAGTCATTTACCGATTTGTTCGGAGAGCTAAATGACCGTGAAATTGAAAATCACTATAAAATGGACTCTGAAAATGTCGAAACTTGGCATGGTATCATCATTTCACCCACATAGCATGTGCAAAAGAGTAGAGAGGGTTACGGGAAAAACTGGACACACTTCGTGTACAAACTGGACAATCTCTTTCGAAGTATCAGGGTTTCTAACGAGAACTCATCTGTTACATGGGCACTTCATTTTTTTTAACTTATTACAACTCCAGATTTTTTTTATGTTCCGTACACACCATTCAAAGCGACGTCATCAATTTTCAAAACTTTCTGACATCATTTGCTA
>NW_025230854.1:0-709 GCF_018294505.1 Triticum aestivum
ACGTAAACGCACCCAAGGTTCTTTAATCGTGGAAATCACTCTGGCACCCCAAAATAGTGAGTAATAGTCCACGAAACAGGCCAGAATCGGCCAAAACTGCTAGTGTTGATGACCGACACGTAAGCGCACCTTGGAGTTCAACAACTATGGTAATCGATTCGGGACCCCAAAACAATGATTAATAATCCAAGAAATGGGTCTGAATCGGCCAAAACTGCCAGTGTTGATAACCGACACGTAAACACACCCCAAGGTTCGTTAATCATGGAAATCACTCCGGTACCCACAAATAGTGAGTAATAGTCCATGAAATGGGCCAGAATCGGCCAAAACTGCCAGTGTTGATGACCGACACATAAACGCACCACAGGTTTCGTTAATCGTGGAAATCACTCTGGGATCCCAAAATGGTGAGTAATAGTTGACGAAACGGGCCAGAATCGGCCAAAACTGCCAGTGTTGATGACCGACACGTAACCCCAAAATAGTGAGTAATAGTCCACGAAACGGGCCAAGATCGGCCAAAACTGCCAGTGTGGATGATCGACACGTAAGCGCACCTTGGAGTTCAACAACTATGGAAATCGCTTCGGGACACCAAAACAGTGAGTAATAATCCAAGAAATGGGTCTGAATCGGCCAAAACTGCCAGTGTTGATAACCGACACGTAAACGCACCCCAGGGTTCGTTAATCGTGGAAATCGCTTC
>NW_025230854.1:2161-3437 GCF_018294505.1 Triticum aestivum
GTTAATCATCGAAATCACTCCGGGAACCCCAAATAGTGAGTAATTGTCCACGAAACAGGCTGGAATCGGCCAAAACTGCCAGTGTTGATGACCGACACGTAAGCGCTTCTTGGGGTTCAACAACTATGGAAATCGCTCTGGCACCCCAAAACAGTGAGTAGTAGTCCAAGAACCGGGCCAGAATCAGTCAAAACTGCCAGTGTTGATGACCGACACGTAAACGCACCCAAGGTTCTTTAATCGTGGAAATCACTCTAGCACCCCAAAATAGTGAGTAATAGTCCACGAAACGGGCCAGAATCGGCCAAAACTGCCAGTGTTGATGACCGACACGTAAGTGCACCTTGGAGTTCAACAACTATGGAAATCGCTTCGGGACACCAAAACAGTGAGTAATAATCCAAAAAATGGGTCTGAATCGGCCAAAACTGCCAGTGTTGATAACCGACACGTAAACGCACCCCAGGGTTCGTTAATCGTGGAAATCGCTTCGTGACCCCAAAACGGTGAGTACTAATCCAAGAAACGGGCCAGAATCGGCCAAAACGGCGAGTGTTGATGACAGACACGTAAACGCACCACAGGGTTCGTTAGTCGTGGAAATCACTCTGGGACCCCAAAATGGTCAGTAGTAGTCCACGAAACGGGCCAGAATCGGCCAAAACTGCCAGTGTTGATCACCGACATGTAAGCGCACCTTGGGGTTCAACAACTATGGAAATCGCTTCGGGACCCCAAAATAGTGAGTAGTAATACAAGAAAAGTGTCAAAACCGGCCAAAATGTGAGTGTTGATGACCGACACGTAAACACATCACCGGGTTCGTTAACCATGGAAACCATTCCGGGACCCCAAAGCAGTGAGTAATAGTCCACGAGACGGGCCAGAATCGGCCAAAACTGCCAGTGTTGCTGACCGATACGTAAGCGCTTCTTGGGGTTCAACAACTATGGAAATCGCTCTGGCACCCCGAAACAGTGAGTAATAGTCCAAGAACCGGGCCAGAATTGGTCAAAACTGCCAGTGTTGATGACCGACATGTAAACGCACCCAGGGTTCTTTAATCGTGGAAATCACTCTGGGACCCCAAAATAGTGAGTAATAGTCCACGAAACGGGCCAGAATCGGCCAAACCTGCCAGTGTGGATGACCGACACATAAGCGCACCTTGGAGTTCAACAACTATGGAAATCGCTTCGGGACCCCAAAACAATGATTAATAATCCAAGAAATGGGTCTGAATCGGCCAAAACTGCCAGTGTTGATAACCGACACG
>NW_025230854.1:3862-4643 GCF_018294505.1 Triticum aestivum
AACGGGCCAGAATCGGCCAAAACTGCCAGTGTTGATGACCGACACGTAACCCCAAAATAGTGAGTAATAGTCCACGAAACGGGCCAAGATCGGCCAAAACTGCCAGTGTGGATGATCGACACGTAAGCGCACCTTGGAGTTCAACAACTATGGAAATCGCTTCGGGACACCAAAACAGTGAGTAATAATCCAAGAAATGGGTCTGAATCGGCCAAAACTGCCAGTGTTGATAACCGACACGTAAACGCACCCCAGGGTTCGTTAATCGTGGAAATCGCTTCATGACCCCAAAACGGTGAGTACTAATCCAAGAAACGGGCCAGAATCGGCCAAAACTGCGAGTGTTGATGACCGAGACGTAAACGCACCCTTGGGTTCGTTAATCGTGGAAACCACTCCGGGACCCCAAAACAATGAGTAATAGTCCATGAAACGGGCCAGAATCGGCCAAAACAGCCAATGTTCATGACCGACATGTAAGCGCACCTTGGGGTTACACTACTATGGAAATCGCTTTGGGACCCCAAAACAGTGAGTAATAATCCAGAAAATGGGTCAGAATCGGCCAAAACAGCCAGTGTTGATGACCGACACGTAAGCGGAACTTGGGGTTCAAATATTGTGGAAATCAATCCGGGACCCCAAAATAGTGAGTTATAGTCCATGAAACGGGCCAGAGTCGGCCAAAACTGCCAGTGTTGATGACCGACACGTAAGCGGACCTTGGGGTTCAATAATTATGGAAATTGCTTCGGGACCCCAAAACGGTGAGTAATAATCC
>NW_025230854.1:8232-8845 GCF_018294505.1 Triticum aestivum
ACAACTATGGAAATCGTTCCGGGACCCCAAAACAGTGAGTAATATTCATGAAACGGGCTAGAATCGGCCAAAATAGCCAGTGTTGATGACCGGCACGTAAGCGCATCCAGGGTTCTTTAATCGCGGAAATCACTCTGGGACCCCAAAATAGTGAGTAATAGTCCACGAAACGGGCCAGAATCGGCCAAAACTGCCAGTGTGGATGACCGACACGTAAGCGCACCTTGGAGTTCAACAACTATGGAAATCGCTTCGGGGCACCAAAACAGTGAGTAATAATCCAAGAAATGGGTCTGAATCGGCCAAAACTGCCAGTGTTGATAACCGACACGTAAACGCACCCCAGGGTTCGTTAATCGTGGAAATCGCTTCGTGACCCCAAAACGGTGAGTACTAATCCAAGAAACGGGCCAGAATCGGCCAAAACTACGAGTGTTGATGACAGACACGTAAACGCACCACAGGGTTCGTTAGTCGTGGAAATCACTCTGGGACCCCAAAATGGTCAGTAGTAGTCCACGAAACGGGCCAGAATCGGCCAAAACTGCCAGTGTTGATCACCGACATGTAAGCGCACCTTGGGGTTCAACAACTATGGAAATCGCTTCGGGAC
>NW_025230854.1:12245-12790 GCF_018294505.1 Triticum aestivum
GTTCAACAACTATGGAAATCGCTTCGGGGCACCAAAACAGTGAGTAATAATCCAAGAAATGGGTCTGAATCGGCCAAAACTGCCAGTGTTGATAACCGACACGTAAACGCACCCCAGGGTTCGTTAATCGTGGAAATCGCTTCGTGACCCCAAAACGGTGAGTACTAATCCAAGAAACGGGCCAGAATCGGCAAAACTGCGAGTGTTGATGACAGACACGTAAACGCACCACAGGGTTCGTTAGTCGTGGAAATCACTCTGGGATCGCAAAATGGTGAGTAGTAGTCCACGAAACGGGCCAGAATCGGCCAAAACTGCCAGTGTTGATCACCGAGATGTAAGCGCACCTTGGGGTTCAACAACTATGGAAATCACTTCGGGACCCCAAAATAGTGAGTAGTAATCCAAGAAAAGGGTCAAAATCGGCCAAAATGTGAGTGTTGATGACCGACATGTAAACACATCACCGGGTTCGTTAATCATGGAAACCACTCCGGGACCCCAAAGCAGTGAGTAATAGTCCACGAGACGGGCCAGAATCGGCC
>NW_025230855.1:0-1358 GCF_018294505.1 Triticum aestivum
GAAGGGACAGACACAGGAACGAAGAAGGACACATGCCGGCCAGCCTAAGTGTTCCAGAGCAGTAGCAAGCTACCATGGCTCAGCGGTAACACTAGGAGACATTTCCCGGTAAGAGAGGCTACTAAAGATAAACGACTAGATAGTCAGATCCCACACATACCAAGCATTTCAATCATACACACAATATGCTCGATATGTGCAAATACAACGAAGCATCACAACATGACTCTATGACACAAGTACTTTATTTAAGGCTCAGGGAGCCATACATAACATACACAAAGGTACGGGTCTCACGACCCCACATACAAGTCATACAGTCATACAAACCAGCAGCGGAAGTAACTTGTCTGAGTACAGACAACTAGTAAAATAAAAGAGGCTTGGACAGCCTAGCTATACTACGTGGTCCTTCACAAGCTCAGGGTCACCACCTGGGTCTTTATCCTACTCATTGATGTCAACGTCTACATAGAACCCATCAGAAGGGGTTGCAGCGTCTTCTGTAAAAATGTAGATTATAGCAACATGAGTACAAAGGTACTCAGCAAGACTTACATCAGATCCTACATACATGCATAGTATCAAGAAGGGTTGGTGGAGTTATTGCAGCAAGCCAGCTTTGACTCTTGGCTAGGCTATCCTACGATACTCCAACTTGAAATGGTTTTGCGCACACGAGTCCACTACTCACCACTTCAATACACTACCGAGGATCCACCTCCGTCTTCCTACGGAAGGGCCATCCTCGGCACTCACACTTATCTTGAGGCTTTTAACAGTTTCCATTTACTTCTCTATGAAGTGTATAGGCAACCAAGTAGTCCTTTACCGCGGACGCGGCTATTCGAATAGATCATGTTAACCCTGCAGGGGTGTACTTCTTCATACACGCTCTCACCACTTACCGTCGCTTACACGACATGTACTCGGCAACCTTCAAGCGGAAGCCCAACGTGGGTGTCGTCCACGACCTACCTAATCACCTAAGCCTCCAGTCCAGGTTTATCGCCTATTCAGGTTCCATCCGCAGGGAGTCCGGCCGAGGTTTCCCATACGGCCCCGAACGATGTGAACAGGGTTCCCGAGATACCTAACGGGTATTCGGTACACCCGGCCACGTACCTACCGCATCACAGCCCACCCCTACGGTCAGCGCTGTCCACGGCCTCCAGTAGGCTACAAACACCAGAAACTAGTTGCAACTCCTGGACGGAGAACTAGGGTGAATAAGAAGCCGAGAGGGTCCATTGGTTTCGGGCCCAATGCATGGTAGTAGCTGATTCTTAAATCACACATACAGATCTCAGTGCTTAAGGTCGGCTTCAATGAAACAACCCACCATGTACTCCTACATG
>NW_025230855.1:3086-12790 GCF_018294505.1 Triticum aestivum
TAACCACCTGTCCGACAGGGCCCATGCGTCAGTGACCCTGGGGGGGGGGGGTCAAACCTCAGGTCGGACAGGTCAAACCCGCCGGCGGTTAGTCGCCGGCGAGGTCCGCGGCGTGCAGGGGCCTCGGGTTTCCTCTGTGGTGCTCCAAACGGCGTGCGGCTAGGTGCGTTGGATAGCTAGCTCGACGGCGCGTCAGACGGTGGCCGTGGCTGGGCCTGGGGTGGCCGGAGTCGACGGCGGCGAGCTCGGCTGCGGCTGCCAGAGTTCGGGTGCGGTCGGAATCGACGTTGCAGGGGGTTTGGGGAGGCGTTAGTGCGCGCTGCGTGCTCCTGGTGAGGTGGGGAGCACGATAGTGCGCTCGGTTGGGTGCTACGGTGACCGTGGCCACGACGGCGACATCGCCGGCGGCGTGGAGCTCTCGGCCAAGGTGGGGCTAGGGCCTAGAGGTCGAAAGAGACCAGGGGAGAAGGGGGAAACGATCCGGGGGCTCACCACGGAGCTGCAGGGATGGTTAGCGGCTCGGGGACGCGCTGGAGACGACGAATTCGACGGCGACGATGGTCGGAGCCCGAAGAGGGGAACGGCGACGTGGCGGCGATGCAAGGCTTCCGGGGAGCTGTGGAGCGGTGGGGAGGAAGAGGGGGTCGTGGCGGAGCTTCTGAGCTAGTCGGGGGAGCGAGGGGTGGACGGAGATGGCTGCTATGGCGAACGGCGGCGACGGTGGTGTTCGGCCGTGTGAGAGAGAGAGCGAGGGAGAGGAAGGAAGAGCCAGGGGAGAGTGAGAGAGAGCAGGAGGGAGGCGTGGCGTCGTCCAGGGCATCGAGGCGAGGAGGGGAGGGCAGGCAGGCAGGGAGAGAGGTGGCGTGGCGCGGTGGCGCGCGCGCGCGCCGGCCACACTCCCCTCCCTCTGTCGGGACGAAGACGACAGAGGAGGGAGATGGGCTGGGCCGGCTGCTGGCTGGGCCGGCCAGCTGGCTGGGCCGCACAGTGGAGGAGCCCAGGTAAGCTCCTCCTGTTAATTATTTTCTGTTTTCTAATTTCTGACATTTGTTTTGATTTAAAAAAAATATATTAAATCATTTATTTAACTTATGCCAATTTTTGCAGGAGCTATATATATTATTCCAGAGCTCCTTTATAAATGGCATAATATTTGGACATATATTAATATATATAATAATATATTTCCAATGCAAATAATTATGCATTAATTCCAAATGCCCAAAATAAATACCTGTGAGCTCTTAAAAATATTGGTTTGATTTTTATCTCTGTCCAATATTTTCAGAGAGCAACATGAGCATTTTCTTGGACCTTTTTGGAGAAATTTTTATTTGGATCATTTTCAAAAAGATTCTGAGGGTTTCACAGATCCCCATTTCAAGTTTCTGATGAAAGAGTAAACATGATGCAACACTCTAATGCATGGCTAACTAGGATGTGACAACTCACCCCCACTCAAAAGAATCTCGTCCCGAGATTTGGGTTCCTCCGGGAAGAAGGCGGGATACTCGAGTCGAAGACGATCCTCCCTTTCCCAAGTTGCTTCATCCTCAGAATGGTGCGACCATTGAACCTTGAGAAACTTGATATTATGACGTCGCGTGGTACGTTCGGCTTGATCGAGGATACGAATGGGGTACTCTCGATATGTAAGATCATCTTGGAGATCAAGCGTTTCGTGGTCCACTCCACGGATAGGATCCGAGAAGCAACGCCTGAGTTGAGAAACGTGGAAGACATCGTGAACTCTGGAGAGGTGCGGAGGTAGTTCCACCTGGTAGGCAACTTCTCCTCGTTTGGCAAGAATGCGAAAAGGTCCAATGTAACGAGGAGCCAATTTGCCTTTGATACCGAAATGATGGGTTCCCTTCAGAGGGGTGACCCGAAGATAAGCCTTCTCGTCAACCTCGAAAGTCATAGCCTTATGTTTTCGGTCATATTGACTCTTTTGACGAGATTGGGCTGTTTTCAACTTTTCACGAACAATACGAACTTGTTCTTCTGCTTCCTGAATCATATCCGGGCCAAAGAATTGTCTTTCCCCGGTCTCTGACCAGTTAAGGGGTGTTCGACACCATCGTCCATAGAGGACTTCAAAAGGGGCTTTACCCAAGCTAGATTGATAGCTGTTGTTGTAAGCGAATTCGGCAAATGGAAGGCACTTCTCCCAGTCCATTCCGAATGAGATAACAGAGGCTCGAAGCATGTCTTCTAGAATTTGGTTGACGCGTTCCACTTGACCACTTGACTGAGGGTGGAAAGCGGTGCTAAAAGAGAGACGGGTTCCCATAGCATTTTGGAAGCTTTCCCAAAATCGAGAGGTGAAAGGACTTCCTCGATCCGAGTTAATTTCCAAAGGAACACCATGGAGGGACACTATTCGGGAGATGTATAAGTCTGCCAGCTGGCTAGCGGTTATACTCTCACGAATAGGTAGGAAATGAGCTACTTTGGAAAGACGATCGACCACGACGAAAATAGCATTATTCCCTCTCTTGGTCCTGGGAAAACCGGTAATGAAATCCATACCAATTTTATCCCATTTCCATTCAGGAATAGCTAAGGGTTGAAGGGTGCCAGCAGGCCGTTGATGCTCTGCTTTTACACGACGACAGACGTCGCAATTTGCAATATACTGAGCAATTTCTCTCTTCATCCTAGTCCACCAGAACCTCTGGCGTAGGTCCTGATACATTTTAGTGCTACCGGGATGAATGGTGAGAGGAGATTCATGAGCTTCCTTAAGGATTAATCGCCTTAGGTTGCGCACTTTGGGAACCACTAGTCGATTCCCGAAGTATACGACTCCTTGATCATTAATGGAGAAACAATTCGCAATTCCTTTCTGAATGTTCCTCTTGATGCGGGAGATTCCCGGATCTACCTTCTGTGCTTTGATAATTTGATCCGTAAGGGTAGGTTTTGCCACCAAGGCGGAAAGAAAACCTTGAGGTACAATGTGAAGGTTAAGCTTCCGAAATTCCTCATGGAGAAGCGGTTGACTTTGTTGTAACATCAGATTGTTACAATAAGATTTACGACTTAGCGCATCAGCCATGACGTTGGCTTTCCCTGGGGTGTAGGTTATTCCTAAGTCGAAGTCTGTGATCAATTCAACCCAACGTCTCTGCCTGAGATTCAAATCCGGTTGGGTGAAAATGTACTTCAGACCTTGGTGATCAGTGAATATTTCGCAACGATTACCGAGGAGGTAATGTCGCCAGGTCTTAAGTGCATAGACTACGGCTGCAAGCTCTAGATCATGAGTAGGATAATTCTCCTCATGTGGGTGCAATTGCCGTGAAGCGTAAGCAATTACGTGTCGATCTTGCATGAGAATGCAACCTAGTCCTTGTCGCGAGGCGTCGCAGTAGATAACAAAGTCCTTGGAGAAGTCTGGCGGTACCAGTACGGGAGCAGAGGTCAGGCGTCTTTTCAGTTCCTGAAAACTGTGCTCACATTGTGGAGTCCATTCGAACTTCTTATCTTTCTTGAGGAGTTCGGTTAGAGGTTTAGCAACCTTGGAGAAGTTCTCGACAAAGCGACGACAATAGCTCGCTAAGCCCAGAAAACTCCGAACTTGCTTGACCGATTCAGGTGGGGTCCAATTAAGGACGGCTTGAACTCGCTCAGGGTTAACAGCAATACCTTTACCAGATATTACATGACCCAGATAGGTCACTTCTGACAACCAGAATTCACATTTAGAAAATTTGGCATAAAGGCGATGCTCTCGAAGTTTCTTCAACACTAGCCTTAAATGTTCGGCATGTTCTTCCTCGTTCTTGGAGTAGATGAGTATATCATCGAGATAAACTACGACGAATTTATCCAAATACTCCATGAAGATTGAGTTCATTAACCGAGAAAAGGTGGCTGGAGCGTTGGTTAAACCGAAGGACATGACGGTGTACTCGTATTGGCCATAACGAGTAACAAAGGCCGTTTTAGGAATGTCCCCGTTTCTGATTTTGATTTGATGGTAGCCCAACCTCAAATCCATCTTGGAGAAGACTGAGGATCCAGCGAGCTGATCATACAGATCGTTGATCCTGGGAAGTGGATATTTGTTCTTGATTGTGACCAAATTGACAGGTCGGTAATCTACAACCATCCGGTCTGTACCATCCTTCTTCTTGACGAATAGGACGGGGCAAGCCCACGGAGATGAGCTAGGTCGGATGAAACCCTTTTTCAAGGATTCATCGAGTTGTTTCTTAAGCTCGGCTAGTTCTAGTGGTGCCATCTTATAGGGTCTTCTAGCAATCGGAACGGTTCCGGGGATGAGGTCGATTACGAACTCAACATCCCTGTCAGGTGGAACACCTGGCAATTCCTCTGGAAAGACATCCGGGAAGTCACAGACTACCGGCACGTCCTCAAGGTCTGGCAAAGGGCTGGCGTTAAGAGAATATAATTGTCGCTTGGCTATTCGGGTCAAGACATTGACTATCTTCCCCGAAGGATGGGTGAGTTGAACAGTCCTAGAGAAGCAATCAATTTTGGCTTGATGAGCTGACATCCAGTCCATACCCAAAATGATATTAATATCTGAAGATTTAAGGGCTATCAAAGATGCGAGAAAAACAAGTCTGTCGACTTGGATTTCATTTCCATGGCTTACTCTAGAAGTTTGCCATTTGGATCCCGGAGTTTGAATTACCATAGAGGTTGGCATATCACTGAATGCGACGTTATGCAAGCGAGCATAGTTTTCAGATATAAAAGAATGAGAGGCTCCTGTATCGAAAAGAACAGATGCCGGGTGGCAATTAACAAGAAGCGTACTGAGAACGACGTTGGGATCCTCTTGAGCTTCTTCGGCAGAGATACAGTTGACATGGCCACGTGAAGCGGCGACCGGCTTAGCGTGGAATATTTTTCCTGTCGGCTTGCCATGGCCAACAGCTTTAGCAGATTGGTTGGGGTTGGTCTGGGGACACTCACGCATATAGTGACCAGATTCCCCACATTTGAAACAAGTCACGGAACTGGTACGTGGAGGAGCATTATTGGTTGGACCCCCATAGGGCTTGGCCGGTGCAGACTGTTGAACGGGGCGAGGCGCCTGGTAAGATGGCCTCGGTGTGAACCTGGGTGGCAGGGCGGTGTTGGGCACCCACACGCGGCGCTTCTGAGGACCAGCACCGGATGAGGAACCCATGTCACGGCCATGCTTGCGTGTTGCGTCATAGTCAGTCTGACCAGTTTCAGCACTGATGGCTTTGTTGACAAGTTTCTGAAAAGATGTGCACTCATGCAGACGGAGGTCGCGGCGAAGCTCAGGACTAAGTCCCTTACGGAACCTTGCTTGCTTCTTGGCGTCAGTAGACACTTCCTCAGTTGCATATCGGGCGAGATTACCAAACTCCCTGCTATAGGCATCCACAGAAAGTCGGCCTTGGGTGAAACTGCAAAATTCTTCACGTTTACGGTCCATGAGACCCTTCGGAATGTGATGTTCACGGAAAGCCTCGCTGAACTCAGCCCAAGTAGTGACATGGCCCGCTGGGCGCATAGCTCCATAATTCTCCCACCATAGACTGGCGGGGCCTTCAAGATGATATGCAGCAAAGGTGACCTTGTCAGCCTCCGCTACCAGCGCGGAACGCAGTTTGTGAGAGATACTGCGAAGCCAGTCATCAGCGTCGAGAGGCTCGACGGAGTGGTGGAACGTGGGTGGATGCAATTTGATAAAATCACTGAGTGACACCACGTTAGTCCTCTGATGGTGTGCTGTATTCTGTTCAATACGCTCCAACAAACGGTTGGTCTCCCGCTTGTTTCTCTCAGCTTCCATCATAACCTCGGCTAGTGAAGGAGGATGAGGCAGATTTGCATCCCTGACTTCACTGCCTTCGGCCTGCTCTTGAGAAGCAGGGTTAGCGCGCGTGTTGACCATCCTAGGTAACATGTCAATGATTTAGTCAGGATGATAAAATTCCAACATAGGATACAAAATGTAAGGAATAACTCGGAATGCAAGACGATCATCTGTATGACATGGTAGATACAGAAACTGCTTCTTTATTCCATCGTCATACACACCATACAGGGTTTAGTACAAGACCAAACAAAGTACTATTACGGTGAAAAGAGGATTACATCTCATCGGAGGCATCCCAAGCTCCTATACATTATTTTTCTACACCTCCAGAAAGAGTACAAACTAGGTCATATCCCACGAGTCACGCGGGACGATAGAAGACACAGCTAGTGCGAACTAGTGATACTACCACTAACTCAGACCGATCCATAGTAGTCCTCGTAGAAGTCACCTCCATAGCCTGGAAGTTCAACATGATCATCCGGAAACAGACGGTCTCGCGAAGCTTGTGGACCATAGGGGCTAGGATGAGGCCTTGGACCCACAGACGGTGGCCTGCGGGGACCGCGAGGTGGGGTGATGCCTCCTACATCACGCCAAACCATCACGTCCGGCAGAGCAGATCTCACAGGATAGAGATCGCGCATATCTGAATATCCAGCTTGCACCGCCGGTGCGAACCGAGTCAAAGTAGCCCAGTGGTCAGCACGGGTATTGAAGAGCTCTAACCTTAAGGCCCGATTTTCACGGTCCTTATCCTCGAGCATCTCAGCAGTGGTGCGAATCTGTGAATCCTCCTGAGTGGAGTCAGCATAGATAGCCTGGAGATACCCTTGTGCTCCCGGAAGTGATCCTGGCATATACCGGAAATCAGAGTCCCGAAATAGACCAGATCTGACTCGCATAATGGTCATCATAGAGTAGGCGGCGTCCTGCACAGCCATCTCAATAGTAACCCCGAGTCCATAGGAGCAGTGAAGAGGCTCGGTGGATCCAGGATAAGATGGAAATATCCTGACAGTGCAGAGATACTGGCTTTGATTGAAGTCCCGGAATTGCTCTTCGACCGTGTACTCAGGATACCAGCGGTATCCAGCCTCAGTCATTACCCTGACCAACTTAGCAGTATGGCCGGGTACATCTAGGCATCGAGTCAGGCGAACTACTTGATTGAGGTCGCGAGTGGCCATCTGAAAGCACAATCATAATGCAAAGGCATTAGAACTTCTAGCAAAATTTCGGCAGCATAACAGCTGTAAATGCTCAAGAAGGATTTGAGACATTTGACAAAGGATTTCGTACCTACTCAACATCATCATATCAGAGTTCTGAAACCACTCTAACAACATAAGGTGGTAGTAGAACTGAACTAGGCTTGTAACCATCAAACTTATAAGGTACTACTGATTAGTAACTCGTGATCCTGATAGAGAGAACAGATCCTAATTTCTTAACCCCCGGTGGAAGAATGGACTGACTCAGATCAGAATGTCATAAGATAAAGGAGTAAAAAGAGCCTTACGTTCCAACCCACAAACAATTCCCCTACATATAGCTAAAGAATTTCTAGACTCAACATCGACCAGTTTGGCTTGGAGAACCTACAGGCAGTCCGGCTCTGATGCCAACGCTGTCAGGACCCCGACTCGATGTCACATCGATCTAGCCGGTAACACCTCATATCACTTTGCGGCATCACGCACGGTATCCCCACGGGTGTCGCCTTACCTTTTCCCGGGACCGTTTGCGCCTTTTGGCTCACGTATATGATAGTGTCGCTAGCATCCATATGATAAGGAGCCCGGGCTGACATGACTAGTCGTAAACCCAAAGTGGCACAGACTTACAGGGACAGGCATCCATGACCCAGCTTCGAACGTGTCGGTCATCAGCAAGTGGGTCCGGGCTGTAGCACTGGGCTAGCAGGACTCCGGTAAACCGGGCTGTAGCGGGCTAACAGGACTCCGGTACTCAAAGCGTGACATTTCCCCGAAGGGACAGACACAGGAACGAAGAAGGACACATGCCGGCCAGCCTAAGTGTTCCAGAGCAGTAGCAAGCTACCATGGCTCAGCGGTAACACTAGGAGACATTTCCCGGTAAGAGAGGCTACTAAAGATAAACGACTAGATAGTCAGATCCCACACATACCAAGCATTTCAATCATACACACAATATGCTCGATATGTGCAAATACAACGAAGCATCACAACATGACTCTATGACACAAGTACTTTATTTAAGGCTCAGGGAGCCATACATAACATACACAAAGGTACGGGTCTCACGACCCCACATACAAGTCATACAGTCATACAAACCAGCAGCGGAAGTAACTTGTCTGAGTACAGACAACTAATAAAATAAAAGAGGCTTGGACAGCCTAGCTATACTACGTGGTCCTTCACAAGCTCAGGGTCACCACCTGGGTCTTTAGCCTACTCGTTGATGTCAACGTCTACATAGAACCCATCAGAAGGGGTTGCAGCGTCTTCTGTAAAAATGTAGATTACAGCAACATGAGTACAAAGGTACTCAGCAAGACTTACATCAGATCCTACATACATGCATAGTATCAAGAAGGGTTGGTGGAGTTATTGCAGCAAGCCAGCTTTGACTCTTGGCTAGGCTATCCTACGATACTCCAACTTGAAATGGTTTTGCGCACACGAGTCCACTACTCACCACTTCAATACACTACCGAGGATCCACCTCCGTCTTCCTACGGAAGGGCCATCCTCGGCACTCACGCTTATCTTGAGGCTTTTAACAGTTTCCATTTACTTGTCTATGAACTGTATAGGCAACCAAGTAGTCCTTTACCGCGGACGCGGCTATTCGAATAGATCATGTTAACCCTGCAGGGGTGTACTTCTTCATACACGCTCTCACCACTTACCGTCGCTTACACGACATGTACTCGGCAACCTTCAAGCGGAAGCCCAACGTGGGTGTCGGCCACGACCTACCTAATCACCTAAGCCTCCAGTCCAGGTTTATCGCCTATTCAGGTTCCATCCGCAGGGAGTCCGGCCGAGGTTTCCCATACGGCCCCGAACGATGTGAACAGGGTTCCCGAGATACCTAACGGGTATTCGGTACACCCGGCCACGTACCTACCGCATCACAGCCCACCCCTACGTTCAGCGCTGTCCACGGCCTCCAGTAGGCTACAAACACCAGAAACTAGTTGCAACTCCTGGACGGAGAACTAGGGTGAATAAGAAGCCGAGAGGGTCCATTGGTTTCGGGCCCAATGCATGGTAGTAGCTGATTCTTAAATCACACATACAGATCTCAATGCTTAAGGTCGGCTTCAATGAAACAACCCACCATGTACTCCTACATGGCCTCTCATCGATACCTTTACCAAATCGTGTTCACCACACCACTCTCATTACCGACCTAATCATTTCACTCTAGCCCATCACCCAGATGAACCAGACCTGACACGACTCTAAGCATAGCAGGCATAGCAAGGTAGGAACAACACATACACATGGCTCAATCAACTCCTACACATGCTAGTGGGTTTCATCTAGTTACTGTGGCAATGACAGGTCATGCAGAGGAAATGGGTTCAACTACCGTAGCACACAGCAGTTTGAAACGCGTTGTCTTAATGCAGTAAAAGAGAGCAGGAGCGAGAACATGGGATTGTATCGATATGATCAAATGGTTGGTTGCTTGCCTGATGGTTCGATGCACTGATACGGTTCTTCGTTAGGGTAATCACGGTACTCCTCGGAGGCAGAACCTGTCGCAAAGGACACCGATACACAACCATCACCAAACAATGTGCAACAATATGATGCATGCATGAAACATGGCAAAATGAGTGTGTTGGGCTAATGCAACTAAAACCAGAAGGGTT
>NW_025230856.1:0-3360 GCF_018294505.1 Triticum aestivum
TATCTGCACCTCCAAGAAATCATAATGTACATCGTCGGGCAGGTAATCTCCAAGATTGCTATAACCAGGCACCATCCTCGGATCATTAGCGACGATGTCGCTAGGCACTTTGAGCGGGGGGCACGATTGCTTCGCTTGTTCGCCGAGCTGGGCAATTTGTTTCCCAGCTCGTCGTTCCTTCATCCTTTGATCACTGACAGTACTTCCCGACCGCTCCGCTTCGACAAATGCCTTTCCAATAATGCACTCATAGTTGCCTTTCGGCGGAGACTTGGGTGGTTTTCTCAGGGCAGCCAGAGTGCGCTTCGCTTTCACCGGATCTACCTTCTCCTCCCGAGGTGGATGTCTCTGTGCTTTCAACCCTTGAAACCAGTCCTTCACTTCGGTTCGCGTGATCTTCACGTTCTCCTCCGGGGTCATCTCGTATGGTAACTTCTCTGGAGTCTTCAGAGAAGGACCGAATCTGTATTTCCTCCCGCCTCTGTATGTACTGCTAGACGCCAGGAGAGCAGACGCAACGACTGTCTTCTTTCCTTGCTTACGAGGCGGAGGAGAAGGACTACGATGCGCCGGAGCAGTCGGAGCGGCGGCGGGTCTCTTCCGCCCTTGCTGACGAGGCAGAGAAGGAGGAGGCTGGCTGCTCGGGCGCGCCGGCGCAGGCGGAGAAGGAGGCGGAGTGCCGCCACGCGCCGGAGAAGGAGCCGGCCGAGTGCCCTGATCGTCACTCGCCGGAGGAGGCGGAGTGCCCTGACTCGCCGGAGGAGGAGGAGGCGGCGGAGGCGTCCAGTTCGGATGGTTGATGAGCTCCTTCCACCATAGGCATGGAGTCTTCAGAGCAGAACCCAGCCGAGTCTCCCCTTCACCGGTAGGGTGGTCAAGCTGGAGGTCCTCAAATCCCTCCGTTATTTCATCCACCATCACCCTAGCATATCCTTCTGTAATCGGCTGGCATTGAAAAGTTGTGCCGGGTTCAGTAGGAAAAACAGAGCCAACAGCCGCCTTGACCTTCAAATTCATACATTGCATCATAAGGTGGCAATTTTGAGACTCCGTGATAGCATCCACGGGATAGCTGGCAGGAGCCGTCAAGACATGCTCCGGCTGAAGCAGCTCGGTGGAAGCCACACTGCTTCTCCGCTGAGATGGCGGGGTAGCTTCGGGGGAAGCTTTGGCAGTTTGTTTGCTGTGATTTGCTTTTCTTTCCTCTATCGCTTGTACCCTTGCGTGCATCGCGTGCAGTTGGGTCTGCTGCACTTTCTTCCTCCTCTCCTGGCATTTGTAACCGCCTGCGTCCGGAAACCCAGCCTTCCACGGAATGGAGCCTGGCGTGCCTCATGTCCGTCTAGGGTGCTCAGGATTCCCGAGGGCCATTGTGAGCTCGTCGTTCTCTCTGTCTGGAACGAACGTCCCTTGCTGCGCTGCATCGATATAGTGTTGAAGCCTCTTGAGTGGTATTTCCAATTGCTCATTCGTCCAAATGCACTACCTTGATACAGGGTCCAAGGTTCCGCCAGCCCCAAAGAACCAAGTCCGGCAACGGTCTGGCCAGTTCATTGTCTCTAGTTCGATCCCTTTATCAAGCAGATCATTCTCATCCTTGGCCCACTTAGGACGGGCTATGAGGTAGCCACCTGACCCCGTGCGATGGCGATGCTTCTTCTTCGCAGCATTTTTCTTGTTTGTCGCCGACATCTTCTTACTCTTTTCCAATGTCTTGTGGGCCACAAATGCGGGCCAGTCATCTCTGATTTTCTCATATTTGCCCTTGAATTCTGGTGTCTCTTTTTTATCGACGAACCTATTCAGGTCTTTCTTCCACCTCCTGAATAGGTCTGCCATCTTCTTAAGAGCAAAAGACTTGATTAATTGCTCTTTAATTGGCTTCTCCGGATCATCCTCTGGCGGTAGGGTGAAATTTGACTCCAGCTCAGTCCAAAGATCATTTTTCTGCATATCATTGACATAAGACACCTCAGGGTCTTCTTTAGCTGGCTTTAACCACTGCTGGATGCTGATCGGGATCTTGTCCCTAACCAGAACCCCGCACTGAGCAACAAATGCGTTGTTTGTCCAGATGGGTTCAATCGGTTGGCCGTCGCGTGTGATTTCTATGATCTCAAACCTTTCATCCGAGCTCAACTTTTTCTTCGGACTTCGTCTCTTTACCGAAGTTGTGCTCGATCCGGAGGGCTAGAAAAAAGAACAAAGACAAGAGTTAATTAATATGTGTACATACCAAAACAATGAATGCATCAATTAGCTAGTGAGCACAGGCTTAACTAATATATATACCTGGCCGGACTTGGTTCGGTCACCGGAGACGTCATCACGGTCTCTTTCTTGCACCGGCATTGGGTCACCAGAGCCGTCCTCACGGTCTCCTTCTTGCACCGGCATTGCACTACTAGGAAAAGGGCTACTAATGACGCACCAGTTTTGCCTACTAATGGCGCATCACTGGTGCGCCATTAGTATCACGCCACTAGTATTTTTTTTTCTAATGGCGCACCACTGGTGCGCCATTAGTTTTGCCCATGGTGCGCCACTAGTGTCTGCTATACTAATGGCGCACCGCACGATAATGCGCCACTAGTAACAATTTTTTAATTTTTTTTCTTAATCTCAGGTCACTATTTCACCTATGAGATATCCAACACATATATATACAACAAGCATCCATATAACAATCATAGCCAACACACAAGTTCCATCATATATACATACATAGCCAACACACAAGTTCCATCATATATACATACATAGCCAACACATAGTTCCATCGTTACATATTACAAAAGTTTCAGATTGTTCATCCAACACCGTTATCCATCAATTCACAAAAGTTTCACATTGATACAAAATAAAAACACAAATGGAAAAGAAGCACTCCATCCATGTAAGCTTCCGTGAATTAAATTAAATCTGCAAAATGATAAACAAGAAGTTAGAAGAAGAAAAAGAAGAAGACTAGAAGAAGACTAGAAGAAGAAGAACACTAGAAGAAGAATAAGAAGAATTTTGGAAAAGAAATAAGAAGAAGACTATAAGCTTATTATGTAAATTTGATCATTTTGTGCTAACATAAGTTATTTTGGAGCTAACCTATTAGAAACTAAGCATATAAGCTCTAAGTTAGTATATTAGAGCCAACTTAGGTAAAATGAAGCTAACCTATGTCATTTTGGAAAAGAAGAAGAATAAGAAAAAGACTATAAGCTTATTATGTAAACTTGATCATTTTGTGCTAACATAAGTTATTTTGGAGCTAACCTATAGGAAACTAAGCATATAAGCTCTAAGTTAGCATATTAGAGCCAACTTAGGTAAAATGAAGCTAACCTATAGGAAACTAAGCATATT
>NW_025230856.1:4416-7403 GCF_018294505.1 Triticum aestivum
GAGTATTATATCTTTGTTTTCATTTATTACCAACGATCATAGCAAGTTGGCCTCGGTATCTTCGGCATGAAATTTAATCTCAGTTGCATCTATGAGATTTGTGTTAATGAACCCAATATTACCGATTTGTCTTTTCTTCAATTCGACGATCTTCAATCTGCATATATAGTGAGGATAACTATAAATACATGCAATGAAAGAGCTGACCTATATAGAGAGACTTAATGACAGAAATAGTACTACTTACAGACAGTAGCAGGTGACCGTTGCTTATCGAGGGCCAATTGATTGAAAAACTAAAAGAACTCCTTAAATGGAACATGCAACAGTTCAATTCCAACGAGGTCATGCTCCTTTTTAACTCTCAGATACAAAGTATTCCTCCCCCAGACTCTCTGCAGGTTTTCATGTACCAATCATGGAATCTTCGCATCATCGTTGTTAGAGATCTTTCATCTTTGACGAGAGGCTTCCCGTACTCGTATCTGTTTATCTGCACCTCCAAGAAATCATAATGTACATCGTCGGGCAGGTAATCTCCAAGATTGCTATAACCAGGCACCATCCTCGGATCATTAGCGACGATGTCGCTAGGCACTTTGAGCGGGGGGCACGATTGCTTCGCTTGTTCGCCGAGCTGGGCAATTTGTTTCCCAGCTCGTCGTTCCTTCATCCTTTGATCACTGACAGTACTTCCCGACCGCTCCGCTTCGACAAATGCCTTTCCAATAATGCACTCATAGTTGCCTTTCGGCGGAGACTTGGGTGGTTTTCTCAGGGCAGCCAGAGTGCGCTTCGCTTTCACCGGATCTACCTTCTCCTCCCGAGGTGGATGTCTCTGTGCTTTCAACCCTTGAAACCAGTCCTTCACTTCGGTTCGCGTGATCTTCACGTTCTCCTCCGGGGTCATCTCGTATGGTAACTTCTCTGGAGTCTTCAGAGAAGGACCGAATCTGTATTTCCTCCCGCCTCTGTATGTACTGCTAGACGCCAGGAGAGCAGACGCAACGACTGTCTTCTTTCCTTGCTTACGAGGCGGAGGAGAAGGACTACGATGCGCCGGAGCAGTCGGAGCGGCGGCGGGTCTCTTCCGCCCTTGCTGACGAGGCAGAGAAGGAGGAGGCTGGCTGCTCGGGCGCGCCGGCGCAGGCGGAGAAGGAGGCGGAGTGCCGCCACGCGCCGGAGAAGGAGCCGGCCGAGTGCCCTGATCGTCACTCGCCGGAGGAGGCGGAGTGCCCTGACTCGCCGGAGGAGGAGGAGGCGGCGGAGGCGTCCAGTTCGGATGGTTGATGAGCTCCTTCCACCATAGGCATGGAGTCTTCAGAGCAGAACCCAGCCGAGTCTCCCCTTCACCGGTAGGGTGGTCAAGCTGGAGGTCCTCAAATCCCTCCGTTATTTCATCCACCATCACCCTAGCATATCCTTCTGTAATCGGCTGGCATTGAAAAGTTGTGCCGGGTTCAGTAGGAAAAACAGAGCCAACAGCCGCCTTGACCTTCAAATTCATACATTGCATCATAAGGTGGCAATTTTGAGACTCCGTGATAGCATCCACGGGATAGCTGGCAGGAGCCGTCAAGACATGCTCCGGCTGAAGCAGCTCGGTGGAAGCCACACTGCTTCTCCGCTGAGATGGCGGGGTAGCTTCGGGGGAAGCTTTGGCAGTTTGTTTGCTGTGATTTGCTTTTCTTTCCTCTATCGCTTGTACCCTTGCGTGCATCGCGTGCAGTTGGGTCTGCTGCACTTTCTTCCTCCTCTCCTGGCATTTGTAACCGCCTGCGTCCGGAAACCCAGCCTTCCACGGAATGGAGCCTGGCGTGCCTCATGTCCGTCTAGGGTGCTCAGGATTCCCGAGGGCCATTGTGAGCTCGTCGTTCTCTCTGTCTGGAACGAACGTCCCTTGCTGCGCTGCATCGATATAGTGTTGAAGCCTCTTGAGTGGTATTTCCAATTGCTCATTCGTCCAAATGCACTACCTTGATACAGGGTCCAAGGTTCCGCCAGCCCCAAAGAACCAAGTCCGGCAACGGTCTGGCCAGTTCATTGTCTCTAGTTCGATCCCTTTATCAAGCAGATCATTCTCATCCTTGGCCCACTTAGGACGGGCTATGAGGTAGCCACCTGACCCCGTGCGATGGCGATGCTTCTTCTTCGCAGCATTTTTCTTGTTTGTCGCCGACATCTTCTTACTCTTTTCCAATGTCTTGTGGGCCACAAATGCGGGCCAGTCATCTCTGATTTTCTCATATTTGCCCTTGAATTCTGGTGTCTCTTTTTTATCGACGAACCTATTCAGGTCTTTCTTCCACCTCCTGAATAGGTCTGCCATCTTCTTAAGAGCAAAAGACTTGATTAATTGCTCTTTAATTGGCTTCTCCGGATCATCCTCTGGCGGTAGGGTGAAATTTGACTCCAGCTCAGTCCAAAGATCATTTTTCTGCATATCATTGACATAAGACACCTCAGGGTCTTCTTTAGCTGGCTTTAACCACTGCTGGATGCTGATCGGGATCTTGTCCCTAACCAGAACCCCGCACTGAGCAACAAATGCGTTGTTTGTCCAGATGGGTTCAATCGGTTGGCCGTCGCGTGTGATTTCTATGATCTCAAACCTTTCATCCGAGCTCAACTTTTTCTTCGGACTTCGTCTCTTTACCGAAGTTGTGCTCGATCCGGAGGGCTAGAAAAAAGAACAAAGACAAGAGTTAATTAATATGTGTACATACCAAAACAATGAATGCATCAATTAGCTAGTGAGCACAGGCTTAACTAATATATATACCTGGCCGGACTTGGTTCGGTCACCGGAGACGTCATCACGGTCTCTTTCTTGCACCGGCATTGGGTCACCAGAGCCGTCCTCACGGTCTCCTTCTTGCACCGGCATTGCACTACTAGGAAAAGGGCTACTAATGACGCACCAGTTTTGCCTACTAATGGCGCATCACTGGTGCGCCATTAGTATCACGCCACTAGTATTTTTTTTT
>NW_025230856.1:7413-11817 GCF_018294505.1 Triticum aestivum
CCATCTCTGATAATTAAGCAGCAGAAGAGACCAATTAGTACCCTTACAACCGAACAAGGCAAGGCAAGGTATTAAGACAGATGTGAACACATGAGATAAAATCTAGAGACGTGAACACAGAAGATAATAAGAACTACTCGTCATCATCACCAATATTGTGACCAGTGTGATCTTCATCATCACTACCATATTGCATCATAGTTTCATCGTGGTCATCCTCCAATAATTCAAACTGATTGTATGATAAGATAGCAGAGAGATACATTCCAAACTATGAATGTGGTATGGCAATGGACTTGTAATCATATCGTTGTTCATAGCTAAAATAACACCTTGTATATAAAAAGAAATCATGATCTGGCAGACATATAAAAAGTTGATGGGAGAGACCGGCTAACAAGTAGGGCTAGTTTAGTTTCCACTGTTTGTAATAAATGTATGCTTCATACAAGTTCATCAAGTTTGGGGTAATCCCCTGATCGACATTACATAAACAGAAATATACTGCCCCCGGGCAAGCAGGAAATGTCAAGTCAGGTGAAGGCGAATGTTTTTTGGTCATGTTTCTATTTGCATTTCTTGTACTTGGTAGGTTGACATGTTGGTATGCTAAATAAAATGGATTTTCTGGAGGGTGGCACCCTTGATCCAGTGCAAAAACGGGAATTCAGAAATCAGTGCAATATAGCAAAGAGGGGAAACAACAGCAGTACAGCACACTGGAAGACAATGGTACAGAAATTAAGTCACTAATCGACAATGTAGCATAGCATGGAAATTGCAGAGCAGTTATTCACGCGAACTGAAGTGTCACGTGTGGTGGTCCTTGCGGAGATGGGATCCCACGATTCTTCCACCAGTCCTGTGGATTCACAAGGCCATTCCTTCATCAGAATAGAGTACAGCAAAACAATATCATGGACATCCTCAAAATTACTGAAATCAAGTGGAATCGATTTATACAGAAACATGCCATGACCAAACTGAATAAATCAAGTTTAATAGCTCACACTAGTCTCTACCAGTGCTCGAACCTTCCACTAAAATTTACCAGACCCTATCACGACATAAGACATTACCATGCAGCCAGAAAAGGCAGGCTAGCTGTATCTATTTGGCATGATACTATTAGACAAATAGACAGCCAGGCAACAGCAAGATAGGAAACAACAGCAGTACAACACAGTGGAAGATAATGGTACAGAAATTAAGTAGCTAGTTGACAATGTAGCACAGAAATTGTAGGTAATACAATGCTGTGATACTAGTGGATTACACATACAGAAAGAATGGTGTATTCAGGATTTCAGGTAAGCTACATCCTATATTTGCATTTGGCAAAAGCTAAAGTGGCACTCCAAAGAAACCACCTCCAGGAAAAGCAACTCACAGATGCAGTAAGTCTTCACTACAATTATGTGAAGGGTTCAAATTTCGTAAGTGGACACTGTAATTGACATGAACACGGTATTCCCACAACTGAGTACAGTTTGTGCAATGTGAGAAATTTCATGGGTACACCAAGTCCACAATTGGGTAAAGTTTACGCAAATCCTACCACAAGGTCATTCCTTCGTCAGAACGGTGTACAAATAAATAACAATCTCATGAGCATCCTCAAAAATTACTGAAATTAAGTGGCATTGATTTGTACCCAAACATGCCATGAACCAAACTCAACGAATCAAGCTGAATTGCTAGCACTAGGAGTGACCACTGCTAAGATCTTCCATTAATTAGCCTTTAGCAGACCCCCATCCCAATATAATGCATTGTCATGCAGCCAGAAAAGGCAGGCTAGCTGTATCCATTAGCACACTAGACAAATAGACAGCCAAGCAGTATAGCAATTCGATTAACCCCAAAATTGCAAGCATTAAACCACATCTACCTCAAAAGAGCGAAGAACAAGCGGAGAAATCGACCTGAATCGGGGAGAGGTTGTTGGTGACAAACTGCTGCAGCGACTCCCCCCTGGCGCCGAACCTTTGGCAGACGCCGCCGTCGCGGAGGCAGCTGCGGATCTTGGCCCAGTTGCCGGCGCTCTCGACCCGGCGCTGCAGCCAGGTGGAGTACTCCCGAGGCGGTACTCCCTGTACCCGCGCCCGGAGACGACGGAGCCGGTGCCGCGGTTGGTGACGACGAAGGCGAAGACGGTGAAGACGAGGAGGAGTGCGATGAGGAGGAAGAGCGCGACGAGGTAGAGCTAGAGGGGCGCCCTTGATCTATTTTCTGGAGGGTCGGGGCGGCGGCGGCAGGGGACGGAGGGACGGAGGGGGCGTGGGGGCGCGGCGGCGGCGTACGGTTGGGGCGGAGGGGGTGTACTGAGTGGGGAGGAAGGGAGGGAGGGGAGTAGGTGGAGTGGGAGGGAAGCGTACTAATGGCGCACCGAGCGGCGGTGCGCCATTAGAAAGTTTTTTTTTGCCAAAAAGTAAAAAAAAATTACTGGCGCACTCTGTCGCCAGTGCGCCATTAGTAGTTCTAACTACTAATGGCGCACTTTGCCCGGATGCGCCATTAGAATGTTTGAAAAAATGAAAAAAAAATTCTTTTACTAGTGGCGCACCTTCTGCCTGGTGCGCCATTAGTGTATTCCACACTAATGGCGTATCTCCACCAGGTGCGCCATTAGTATATAGTAGTGGCGCACCACTTCTCTGGTGCGCCATTAGTGTCAATCCTATCTTTAGCCCTTTTCCTAGTAGTGTTGGGTCACCGGAGCCATCATAATCATAGCCAGCTGCTTCTTCACCCTCTCCTTCCAGACCATCGGTGTCGTTGACAAACAACGAGTAGACGACATCACTTCCTTGTGCGATTATGTCCCCCAACAACGCTTCTTTTGCTTCGTCTCGGGGGTTGTCCATAGTTTCTACAAATATATACAACATGACAATTATTATTCAAACATGACAGATGGATATATTAGTGGCGAACGTAGAACTAGCTAGCTAATCACAGTAAGGAATCATATTAATTAGTGGCCTCGACGCTGCTTCTCTAGGGTTTGGGGTGGCCTCGACAACGCTTCAAGGGTTTGGGGTGGCCTCGAGAACGCTTCAAGGAGGGGGTAATATCGACAACGACGAGATACATACACGGGAAAATAATGTTATCAGGGAGGGGGTATATCGACCCCCCACGCGTTGAAGTTATCGGGGAGGGGGTATATCGCCCCCCTACGTGTTGAAGTTATCGGGGAGGGGGTATATCGACCCCCCCCACGTGTTGAAGTTACCGGGAGGGGGTATATCGACCCCCCCTCATGTTGAAGTTATCGGGAGGGGGTATATCGACTCCCCCCCACGTGTTGAAGTTATCGGGAGTTTATATCCCACCCCCCTCATGTTGAAGTTATCGGGAGGGGTATATCGACGACGACAGACTCGATAAAACATAAAAAAATGAAGAAGAAATAAAAAGAGGAGAAGAAGAAAGGAATAGCTAGAGGAGAAGATCCAAGAAAAAAAAAGAAGAAAAAGAAGAGGAGAAAAGAAAGGAATAGAGGAGGAGAAGAAGAGAAACTAGAATATATTCTAGTTTCTCTTCTTCTCCTCTATTCCTTTCTTTTCTCCTCTTCTTTTTCTTCTTTTTTCTTCTTATTTATTTCTCCTCTTCTTCCTCTCCCCTCTTCTTCTCTTTTCTTCCTCTTCTTATTTCTTTTTCCTCTCATTCTTTTTCTTCTTCTTCCTTCTTAAAAATACCTGAAGTAGTATTGCTTGTATTTTTAAATAACGTTCAAATAGAAATTTTAGAAAAAGTAAAGGTTTTTCCTAATTCATTGTTCATATGAATATACAAACATTTGCATATTTACAATAATCAATATCACCAAAAAAATATATGAACAGAAAAAAATACTCCCTCTGTTCCTTGATATAAGGTGTATAGATTTTTGAGAAAAAGTCCGAAATATAAGGTGTATTGCGTTGCACCACTCGTCTGGATAATGTTTTTAGGGATTTGACTACATTTCCTTATATTAGGCAGGCTCTTCTATTTTCTCATGTCAATTAGTCAGGTGTAATCTCGCCCAAAACTTGGGAAATTTTCCCTTCACATGCGTTCTTTAATTTCCGTGTCAAAAACTATACACCCTATATTAAGGAACGGAGGGAGTACTATTTTTTTTCTAAAAATCTATCTTTTGCATATATACATGAACATATATATACACAGAGAACATATATACATACATATATACATTTTTATAAAAATGCAAAAAACAAAAAATCTAAAAAAAGGACATATAAACAGATATACACACATATATATACTCATAAATATACATATAATCATGAAAAAACATCTATATATTTGCAAAAAAAACAGGGGGGAGAGGGGGGCGGTGCCGGCCCTGACCAAAGCGAGGCAGAGGCGACGGCGGCACGGGGCAGCTGGGGC
>NW_025230856.1:11827-12781 GCF_018294505.1 Triticum aestivum
TTCAAATAGAAATTTTAGAAAAAGTAAAGGTTTTTCCTAATTCATTGTTCATATGAATATACAAACATTTGCATATTTACAATAATCAATATCACCAAAAAAATATATGAACAGAAAAAAATACTCCCTCTGTTCCTTGATATAAGGTGTATAGATTTTTGAGAAAAAGTCCGAAATATAAGGTGTATTGCGTTGCACCACTCGTCTGGATAATGTTTTTAGGGATTTGACTACATTTCCTTATATTAGGCAGGCTCTTCTATTTTCTCATGTCAATTAGTCAGGTGTAATCTCGCCCAAAACTTGGGAAATTTTCCCTTCACATGCGTTCTTTAATTTCCGTGTCAAAAACTATACACCCTATATTAAGGAACGGAGGGAGTACTATTTTTTTTCTAAAAATCTATCTTTTGCATATATACATGAACATATATATACACAGAGAACATATATACATACATATATACATTTTTATAAAAATGCAAAAAACAAAAAATCTAAAAAAAGGACATATAAACAGATATACACACATATATATACTCATAAATATACATATAATCATGAAAAAATATCTATATATTTGCAAAAAAAACAGGGGGGAGAGGGGGGCGGTGCCGGCCCTGACCAAAGCGAGGCAGAGGCGACGGCGGCACGGGGCAGCTGGGGCACGGCGAGGCAGAGGCGACGGTGAGGCAGAGGCGACGACGAGGCAGGGCGAGGCAGAGGCGACGGCGGCGCGGGGCAGCTGGGGCGCGTCGACGATGACGTGGTCGGGGCGGGCCGCCGGCGGCGTGCGCGTCGACGAGGCAGCAGAGGGCGGCGACAGCGTCGTCGGGGCGAGCTCGGTCAGCCTGGCGGCGTCATCGGGGTGGGGAACTGATGCAGATGAATCTGAAAAACGCCAAGTGCTTTCTTATATACTAAGAGTATTGGTCCCGGTTCGTGGCACAAACC
>NW_025230857.1:0-6799 GCF_018294505.1 Triticum aestivum
TGACTCGTAGAATTCTTCCCTTAAGTTGCAAAAAGAATTACTTTTGATACAAAGATCATTGAAACTCTTTATACCAGCGTAAGGCAATTTACAAATGATCGTTTGAAAGAATTCAAAAGAATGGCACACTCAATTTGGAAAGGAAACTATGGTTATAGAACAACTCGGCAAATGGAAGGCACATTCCAGTTGATACCAAGGATATAACCTAGTGACTGAGCGTGCTTTCAAGAACTTGAGCATTTCCATGTTCATCAAGGTTTTACCAACATCCGTGCTGAGGATCCTGGCAACACATCATACTACCATGATGAACGGTGATGGAGGATGCAGGTGCCAAGGGGGACATCACTTTCTCAGATTTTTGCTTAGCAATGCCAAAGAAGCAAATCTGGATGATCGACCGAGAGACATTTAGCACTCCGCTTCTAATGTTCTCCTTGATGCACTAGCATACCCCGTTCATAGATATGGTTTGATATCTAGAACATCAAGTAAAAGGTCGGACTTCGGAAATACAAGAATCCATAAGGAAAAACTACGGAAGTAAATCCTACGAAATCCTTATGGGGAGGTGGCCAACTTTCTCAATCAAGATACTACAATAATAGGTCTTCCGGCTGGGTGTGTTGGCCATGACATCAACCTTGTCGGGACCTACATCATAATCTTGGAAAAGTTCCAACCGTCATATCTGCCTGAGATTCGGATCTAGTTGGTAACAGATATTCCAGACTCATCGAGTCTAGAAGAAAATGAAGGTTTGCAACACGAATCGACGAGATGACGTTGCGAGATTCCCGGGAGATGAACTACGATAGCAAGCTCCAAAACATGAGCTGGTTCTGCTACACACCTGTGAACACACTGTCCTAGACAAGCACGACCACATGGTAGTCTTATAATAAAACACTATCGAGTTCTGGTTGGGAACCATCATCGCGGATATTGGAGTCTTGTGCATGATCTAGAATTAGCACAACAACTCCTTTTCCTTGAACAAATCAATCAGTGGCTTGGTGTGCTAGGAACACATATAGAATGAAGGTTGCAAGTCTCCAGACCATAGAATACTTCGCACATATGAATGACTGACTTGGGATGATTCCAAAAGAAGCAAAAACAAGCTTTCTCGAGTTCACGGCGGCAACTTGCATCGATTGCACATAAACCAGAGGAAGTCACTTCTTCCATCAAAACGTATACCTCATGAGCGGAACATGAGGGCAATGCTTACAAAGTTTCCAATACTAGCTGGATGTTCAACACGAATCATGGAGAAGGTAGTAGTGTTGCTGATGGGCTCAACAACAATTCATCCAGCTTCCATATAGATGAAATTCCACAATTAAATGAACATGGTGATAGCATTGGTCAGACCCAAAAGATATAATGGTGTATGCTCGAGGGATCAACCACGAGTAAGACAACATTATGAACACCATTGGTTCTGATTTGATTGGACGATAGCCCATACTCAAATCAAAGATTGGTAAGATAATAGATCCAACAACTGGACACGAGGACCAATCGATGGAGATATCATCTTTCTTCAACACACACACACACACACAAAAATATATCCCTTAGGGATGAGCGTGGTCGGACAAGCTTTTATCTTCCAACTCTCCAAGTTGTTGTTTGGCTTAACCAACTAGCTCAGGGGTATCCAACACAGATTCTTGGAGAAAGGGTGGTTTACAAGAATACCAACATGATCACGAACTCAACATAGCGGTCAGGTGACAACCTGGTGATACTTCCGAGAAGATATTCGGAAAATCACGAACCACCGGTACGTTGCTAAGCTCGAGATCAATCTTGCTTTTCAGGGCAAGACGATGTGATCAAGAGAGTAAGGGTTTGACAAAATCCTAACTCATTGATCGAAGAGTGCACCAGAAATAAGGACTAGGTAGCACGATCAATCTTAGGATGATGATTTAATAACCAGCACACTAAGAATGAGAGTGTTGTCCATTAACTACCAAGCAACACAGTTGCTAGGAGTATTGATTTCACACATCACGGTTCACTTGTCGGCATTCCGGTTGCAACAACACGGGACCAAGAAATGAGTGATGATGGCGAGGAGTATCACTGCGTCAAGAATTCATAAGAGGTGGTGCAATTCTCATGACACTCTTGACATAAAGATGGTAACGCTCCAAGGTAGAGCAGAGCAAAAGCTGGATTGGCATTTTGGTCTGCGGAATGCAATTGCTTTGACCCAATCCTAGATATGGACGAGGTTCTGGAGTTTGTTTCTCCTAGTCATTCTGGAATAGGATGGCTTGATGGACCACAAGAATAATAAGCATCGATAACACGGGTGCATAATTCCTCCTGACTATCAATTGACAGACGATGGTCGGAATACCAATGAAGAGGGACAACTCAAGGGGACATATATGTTTCTGAGTTGTGGATGCATGAATTAGTATGTCGAACAAATCCAACATATTTCTTCCGGATAACCCATGCAGAAAGGTAGGACTGGCAGAGTCACAATATAAATGGAGTACTCCTCAAGAGCGCCCTGGTTGTGATCTTTTGGTTAAAAGATCTTCTGCCATAGTGGTTCATGGTATTGGAAGAATGATATACCACGGACCTCGAAGACTATCACAAAGGTTACTAATATCCTAAAGGAGCGAGCAAACACTAGCTACACGAATTAAGTAGAGTGAATCTTGGGTTCAAGAACCCAGAAATAGAATGCCTACTAACTAAATGGCATCACGGGATGCTTTCAAGAATGATGGCCAGAATCATCACACCGGGAACACAAAACATGGCTAGATTACTAGGTGATCCTCTAAGACACCTAGGGTCATAATAATAGCTCCAACATATATGTCGAGGCAATGGAGTACCTCAACAAACCGATTAGTGTGGTTAATCTGGCCCCAAGGAACATCGAGAACGGACGGAAAGGATTTGCAAATGCATCAGACTATTTAGAAACTTGGGGTGACTCGGACAGCATAACGGCTGTAATTTCTCAAAGGATTTGAGACATCCTGCAAATTGGTGGCATAACCACTTAATATCAAATTATCAGTGTTCGGAGATCAGCTATCAACACACGGAAGTAGTAGAAACTGAACTGAGGCTTAAATCCATCAATCCTATGAGTCTACGGATTAGTAACACGTGATCCTGATAGAAAGATGAGAAGCCTAGTTCTTAATCCCCGTAGAATGAGAAGAGAATGACTCAGATTAGAGGGCATAAGGTAAAGGAGTAAAAAGAGCCTTATGTTCCCTTCCACAATCAATTCCCTTATATAACTAAAGCATTTCTAGACTCAACTTCGACCAGTTTGGCTTGGTAATCCTACAGGCAGCCAGGCTCTGATACCAAAGCTGTCGGGACCCCGATTCCAAGTCACACCGATCTAGCCTGTAACACCTCATATCACTTTGCGGCCTCACGCACGGTACTCCCACGGGTGTCGCCTTACCATGGCCCGGGACCGTTTGCGCCTTTTGGCTCACGTATATGACAATGTCGCTAGCATCCATATGACAGAGAACCCGGGCCAACATGGCTAGTCGTGAACCCAAAGCGGCGCTAACGTATGGGGACAGGCATACATGAATCAACATCGAACGTGTCGGTCAGTAGCGTGCGAATCCGGGCTGTAGCACTGGGCTAACAGGACTACGGGAACCCGGGCTGTAGCAGGCTAGGCACGACTCCGGATGTCACCGCGTGACATTTCCCCGAAGGGACAGACACAGGAACGATATGAAACACATGCCGGCCAGTCAAGTGTCCAGAGCAGTAGTGCTGGGCTAGCAGGACTCCGGTGAACCGGGCTGTAGCGGACTACTATGGCTCAAGGAGGCACTAGACTACATTTCCCCATAAGAGAGGCTGCTAAGGATAGACAACTAGATTGTCGGATCCCACACATACCAAGCATTTCAATCATACACACAATATGCTCGATATGTGCAAATACAACATGGCATCACAACAAGACTCTACGACTTAGAGTATTTATTCATTAGGCTCCGAAGAGCCAGATATTACAAACATGGGTCTCATGACCCAACATTCAGAGCATACAAGTCAGAACACATGCAGAAGCTTAACATGTCTGAGTACAGACATCTACAAATGAAAAAGTCTGAGAAGCCTGACTATCTACCAGATCCTGCCGAGGGCACAAGATCGTAGCTGAGGTATCAAGCTAAACGTCGAAGTCCACACGGAACTACTAGCAAGACTGACGTCTCTCTGCAAAACATAAAATAGGCAAACGTGAGTACAAATGTACCCAGCAAGACTTACATCAGAACTAGCTACATATGCATCGGTATCAACAAAGGGGGTGGTGGAGTTTAACTGCAGCAAGCCAGCTTTGACTCGGTGGCTATCCTGAACTACGACTGCAAGTAACTCTTTTGAGGTGGCGCACACGAGTCCACAAATTCACCGTATCAATACACCACTATGGATCCGCTCCCGTCTCCCTACGAGAACGCCATCCATAGCACTCACGCTTATGTTGCGCATTTTAGAGTATCCACTTTCACTTGTCTATGAACTGTTATAGGCAACCCAGAAGTCCTTTACCGTGGACACGGCTATTCGAATAGATCATATTAACCCTGCAGGGGTGTACTTCGTCACACACGCTCTCGCCACTTACCACCGTGTACACGTCGTGTACCTCGGCAACCTTCAAGCGGAAGCCTGGCGAGGGAGTCGGCCACGACCTGACTAACCACACAAGTCTCTAGTCCAGGTTTATCGCCTATTCGGGTTCCATCCGCAAGGAGATCCGGCCGGGGTGTCGCTCACGGCCCCAAACGATGTGTGCAGGCTTCCCGAGCCCACCATCCGGGTGCCACTCGGTACACCAGGCTACGTGTGCCTAGTCTGTCCCAAGCCCACCTGTACCGGGTGCCACTTGGTAGACTACTAACACTACCTACAAACACCAGAGACTAGTTGCAACTCCTGGACAGAGATCGAGGCGGTTAATAAGCTGAGAGGGGTCGAGTTACCGGAACCCAATGTGTGGTAGTAACTGTTCATGGATCACAAACACAGAACTCAGTTCCTGAGGACGGTTTCAATGAGACAACCCACCATGTACTCCTACATGGCCTCTCACCGCTACCTTTACCAAATCGTGTTCACACACTTAGCTCTCAACAGTAGGACATGTTCACCAAATTCCAATTCATTCCCGATGAATCAGACCTGACTCAACTCTAAGCAATAGCAGGCATGACAAACAAGCATGAATGAGTAGGCACATCAGGGCTCAAACAACTCCTACTCATGCTAGTGGGTTTCATCTATTTACTGTGGCAATGACAGGTCATGCAGAGGATAAAGGGGTTCAGCTACCGCAGCAAGTAACAGATGAATCGTTGTTGTCCTAATGCAGTAAAAGAGAGCAGGAGCGAGAGAGTGGGATTGTATCGGAATGAGCAAGGGGGTTTTGCTTGCCTGGCACTTCTGAAGATAGCATTGAGTCTTCATTAGTGTCAACGATCACAACGTCGGAACATCGTCTACTGGGGGGGGGGACAAACACCGGCAACAGAGAGGAAAACCAATCAATGCAATGCAACAATATGATGCATGAATGTGACATGGCAATATGCTATGAATTGAGCTAATGCAGCTAGCAACAAGTGCAAGGGAGTCCATTTGAACCAAAGGTTCCAATGCAAACTCTAGTTTGAGCATTTAAAATGACATTTGAATGTTTTCACTTATACAGCAGGTATAAGTTGGTTTTTCATGCATGAAAGCAGCATAAATGGATAGATTGGATTTTTCTGATAATTTTTCATATATAAATTATTTTATTTGGAGCTACGGTTGAATTTCTATGAATTTTAGAAGTTTGCACTATTTTCTGGAATTTCCTGTATAAGAATAATTCCAGTAATTGGATTACTGCGTCAGCACTACGTCACTGTGACGTCAGCTGGTCAACGGGGCGGTCCAGGTCAAACTGACAGTGGGGCCCGCATGTCATCTGGTCAGCTAATTGACAGGGTTAATTAACACTAATTTAATCCTAAACTAGAAATTAGTTAGGGGTTGGCCCCACATGTTAGTGACTCAGGGGGAAGTCAAACAGGGTCAACCCGGGTCAAACTCGCCGGAGTTGACCCGGGGCTCATCGCCGGCAGGGCCGGAGACGGCGGAGGGGCTCGGGATTCCTCCTACGGCGACCAAATGGCCGGCGGAGGCATATACGTGACGGGGAGGCTCGTCCGCGTCGAGTGGTGCACGCAGCAGCGGCTGGGAGGGCCGGAGTTGAAGGCGGCGAGCACTTCCGCGGCGGCCGGAGTACGGGCACTGACAGTTTAGGCGCTACAGCGCGTTTCGAGGCGAACGGGTGGGGTCTGCGGCTTCCTGAGGAAGCGCTGAGCACGCCTACGTGCTCTGGTGCGACGTGCGGGTGTTGCAACCGCGGCGGCGACATGGCCGGCGGCGGGGAGCACTCGGCTCCGGTGGTTGATGCGGCTAGGGGGCAAATCAGGCAACGAGGCATGGGGGAATCGGTGCAACGGATCACCGCGGTTCTTCTGGTGCTGCTGGCGGGGCAGGGGAGGCACGGGGTCCGGCGAAACGACGGTGGGGATCACCGGCACCCGAGGTCGAAATCGGTGGCGTTGGAGATGCAGCAGAGCTTCTGGCGCCGTGTGACTCGATGGAGAGGATGACGACGTCGTGGCGGAGCTTCTGGCGCGTTGGTGAGGCGAGGGGAAGGCGGTGGCTGCGGTGGTGGCGATCGGCGGCGACGGGCTCGCTCGGGTGG
>NW_025230857.1:7296-7783 GCF_018294505.1 Triticum aestivum
ATAAAATTTAAACATGCTGCAACACACATGTGCTGGCCTAGTGCAAGGTAAGGCTAGGGATGTGACAACTCACCCCCACTAAAACAAGAATCTCGTCCCGAGATTCAAGCGTAGGGTAAGGTGAAAGGGGAACGCAAACTAACATAATCTTCACGATCCAATTGTTCTTCTCGAAGATGTTGATTCATTGCATCATTTGATCTTGACATCATTTCTTTCGAGAGCTTCATCCAACTATGATGACGGAAAAGAGGGAAACTCTACAGGATTGATCTTCTCGAAGATCGAGCTATACAAGATCAACTTGCGGAATGAGATGTTGAAACATCTCGAGTTGAGACACAAAACAGATCGAGAGGGATGGAAGAACATACGATGAGGTTTGATTTGGTGGGCAACAATCCCACGCTTAGATAATATGGTGCATGGGTTCCAAAGCAGCGAGGAGTTAATTGCCATGACTCCATAACGGGGCACCTTAGGAAAG
>NW_025230857.1:8103-12780 GCF_018294505.1 Triticum aestivum
TGACTCGTAGAATTCTTCCCTTAAGTTGCAAAAAGAATTACTTTTGATACAAAGATCATTGAAACTCTTTATACCAGCGTAAGGCAATTTACAAATGATCGTTTGAAAGAATTCAAAAGAATGGCACACTCAATTTGGAAAGGAAACTATGGTTATAGAACAACTCGGCAAATGGAAGGCACATTCCAGTTGATACCAAGGATATAACCTAGTGACTGAGCGTGCTTTCAAGAACTTGAGCATTTCCATGTTCATCAAGGTTTTACCAACATCCGTGCTGAGGATCCTGGCAACACATCATACTACCATGATGAACGGTGATGGAGGATGCAGGTGCCAAGGGGGACATCACTTTCTCAGATTTTTGCTTAGCAATGCCAAAGAAGCAAATCTGGATGATCGACCGAGAGACATTTAGCACTCCGCTTCTAATGTTCTCCTTGATGCACTAGCATACCCCGTTCATAGATATGGTTTGATATCTAGAACATCAAGTAAAAGGTCGGACTTCGGAAATACAAGAATCCATAAGGAAAAACTACGGAAGTAAATCCTACGAAATCCTTATGGGGAGGTGGCCAACTTTCTCAATCAAGATACTACAATAATAGGTCTTCCGGCTGGGTGTGTTGGCCATGACATCAACCTTGTCGGGACCTACATCATAATCTTGGAAAAGTTCCAACCGGCATATCTGCCTGAGATTCGGATCTAGTTGGTAACAGGATATTCCAGACTCATCGAGTCTAGAAGAAAATGAAGGTTTGCAACACGAATCGACGAGATGACGTTGCGAGATTCCCGGGAGATGAACTACGATAGCAAGCTCCAAAACATGAGCTGGTTCTGCTACACACCTGTGAACACACTGTCCTAGACAAGCACGACCACATGGTAGTCTTATAATAAAACACTACCGAGTTCTGGTTGGGAACCATCATCGCGGATATTGGAGTCTTGTGCATGATCTAGAATTAGCACAACAACTCCTTTTCCTTGAACAAATCAATCAGTGGCTTGGTGTGCTAGGAACACATATAGAATGAAGGTTGCAAGTCTCCAGACCATAGAATACTTCGCACATATGAATGACTGACTTGGGATGATTCCAAAAGAAGCAAAAACAAGCTTTCTCGAGTTCACGGCGGCAACTTGCATCGATTGCACATAAACCAGAGGAAGTCACTTCTTCCATCAAAACGTATACCTCATGAGCGGAACATGAGGGCAATGCTTACAAAGTTTCCAATACTAGCTGGATGTTCAACACGAATCATGGAGAAGGTAGCAGTGTTGCTGATGGGCTCAACAACAATTCATCCAGCTTCCATATAGATGAAATTCCACAATTAAATGAACATGGTGATAGCATTGGTCAGACCCAAAAGATATAATGGTGTATGCTCGAGGGATCAACCACGAGTAAGACAACATTATGAACACCATTGGTTCTGATTTGATTGGACGATAGCCCATACTCAAATCAAAGATTGGTAAGATAATAGATCCAACAACTGGACACGAGGACCAATCGATGGAGATATCATCTTTCTTCAACACACACACACACACAAAAATATATCCCTTAGGGATGAGCGTGGTCGGACAAGCTTTTATCTTCCAACTTTCCAAGTTGTTGTTTGTCTTAACCAACTAGCTCAGGGGTATCCAACACAGATTCTTGGAGAAAGGGTGGTTTACAAGAATACCAACATGATCACGAACTCAACATAGCGGTCAGGTGACAACCTGGTGATACTTCCGAGAAGATATTCGGAAAATCACGAACCACCGGTACGTTGCTAAGCTCGAGATCAATCTTGCTTTTCAGGGCAAGACGATGTGATCAAGAGAGTAAGGGTTTGACAAAATCCTAACTCATTGATCGAAGAGTGCACCAGAAATAAGGACTAGGTAGCACGATCAATCTTAGGATGATGATTTAATAACCAGCACACTAAGAATGAGAGTGTTGTCCATTAACTACCAAGCAACACAGTTGCTAGGAGTATTGATTTCACACATCACGGTTCACTTGTCGGCATTCCGGTTGCAACAACACGGGACCAAGAAATGAGTGATGATGGCGAGGAGTATCACTGCGTCAAGAATTCATAAGAGGTGGTGCAATTCTCATGACACTCTTGACATAAAGATGGTAACGCTCCAAGGTAGAGCAGAGCAAAAGCTGGATTGGCATTTTGGTCTGCGGAATGCAATTGCTTTGACCCAATCCTAGATATGGACGAGGTTCTGGAGTTTGTTTCTCCTAGTCATTCTGGAATAGGATGGCTTGATGGACCACAAGAATAATAAGCATCGATAACACGGGTGCATAATTCCTCCTGACTATCAATTGACAGACGATGGTCGGAATACCAATGAAGAGGGACAACTCAAGGGGACATATATGTTTCTGAGTTGTGGATGCATGAATTAGTATGTCGAACAAATCCAACATATTTCTTCCGGATAACCCATGCAGAAAGGTAGGACTGGCAGAGTCACAATATAAATGGAGTACTCCTCAAGAGCGCCCTGGTTGTGATCTTTTGGTTAAAAGATCTTCTGCCACAGTGGTTCATGGTATTGGAAGAATGATATACCACGGACCTCGAAGACTATCACAAAGGTTACTAATATCCTAAAGGAGCGAGCAAACACTAGCTACACGAATTAAGTAGAGTGAATCTTGGGTTCAAGAACCCAGAAATAGAATGCCTACTAACTAAATGGCATCACGGGATGCTTTCAAGAATGATGGCCAGAATCATCACACCGGGAACACAAAACATGGCTAGATTACTAGGTGATCCTCTAAGACACCTAGGGTCATAATAATAGCTCCAACATATATGTCGAGGCAATGGAGTACCTCAACAAACCGATTAGTGTGGTTAATCTGGCCCCAAGGAACATCGAGAATGGACGGAAAGGATTTGCAAATGCATCAGACTATTTAGAAACTTGGGGTGACTCGGACAGCATAACGGCTGTAATTGCTCAAAGGATTTGAGACATCCTGCAAATTGGTGGCATAACCACTTAATATCAAATTATCAGTGTTCGGAGATCAGCTATCAACACACGGAAGTAGTAGAAACTGAACTGAGGCTTAAATCCATCAATCCTATGAGTCTACGGATTAGTAACACGTGATCCTGATAGAAAGATGAGAAGCCTAGTTCTTAATCCCCGTAGAATGAGAAGAGAATGACTCAGATTAGAGGGCATAAGGTAAAGGAGTAAAAAGAGCCTTATGTTCCCTTCCACAATCAATTCCCTTATATAACTAAAGCATTTCTAGACTCAACTTCGACCAGTTTGGCTTGGTAATCCTACAGGCAGCCAGGCTCTGATACCAAAGCTGTCGGGACCCCGATTCCAAGTCACACCGATCTAGCCTGTAACACCTCATATCACTTTGCGGCCTCATGCACGGTACTCCCACGGGTGTCGCCTTACCATGGCCCGGGACCGTTTGCGCCTTTTGGCTCACGTATATGACAATGTCGCTAGCATCCATATGACAGAGAACCCGGGCCAACATGGCTAGTCGTGAACCCAAAGCGGCGCTAACGTATGGGGACAGGCATACATGAATCAACATCGAACGTGTCGGTCAGTAGCGTGCGAATCCGGGCTGTAGCACTGGGCTAACAGGACTACGGGAACCCGGGCTGTAGCAGGCTAGGCACGACTCCGGATGTCACCGCGTGACATTTCCCCGAAGGGACAGACACAGGAACGATATGAAACACATGCCGGCCAGTCAAGTGTCCAGAGCAGTAGTGCTGGGCTAGCAGGACTCCGGTGAACCGGGCTGTAGCGGACTACTATGGCTCAAGGAGGCACTAGACTACATTTCCCCATAAGAGAGGCTGCTAAGGATAGACAACTAGATTGTCGGATCCCACACATACCAAGCATTTCAATCATACACACAATATGCTCGATATGTGCAAATACAACATGGCATCACAACAAGACTCTACGACTTAGAGTATTTATTCATTAGGCTCCGAAGAGCCAGATATTACAAACATGGGTCTCATGACCCAACATTCAGAGCATACAAGTCAGAACACATGCAGAAGCTTAACATGTCTGAGTACAGACATCTACAAATGAAAAAGTCTGAGAAGCCTGACTATCTACCAGATCCTGCCGAGGGCACAAGATCGTAGCTGAGGTATCAAGCTAAACGTCGAAGTCCACACGGAACTACTAGCAAGACTGACGTCTCTCTGCAAAACATAAAATAGGCAAACGTGAGTACAAATGTACCCAGCAAGACTTACATCAGAACTAGCTACATATGCATCGGTATCAACAAAGGGGGTGGTGGAGTTTAACTGCAGCAAGCCAGCTTTGACTCGGTGGCTATCCTGAACTACGACTGCAAGTAACTCTTTTGAGGTGGCGCACACGAGTCCACAAATTCACCGTATCAATACACCACTATGGATCCGCTCCCGTCTCCCTACGAGAACGCCATCCATAGCACTCACGCTTATGTTGCGCATTTTAGAGTATCCACTTTCACTTGTCTATGAACTGTTATAGGCAACCCAGAAGTCCTTTACCGTGGACACGGCTATTCGAATAGATCATATTAACCCTGCAGGGGTGTACTTCGTCACACACGCTCTCGCCACTTACCACCGTGTACACGTC
>NW_025230858.1:0-12773 GCF_018294505.1 Triticum aestivum
AAGAAAAATAAAAATGCTAATGGTGGCAAATCACATATTTCAAGGAGGATTCCAACACGTAAATCCTCTAATTTGTCCTAAACGAAATGTTTGACTACATATTAAATCCCTTAACTCTTCTACAACATGGTTTAAATTGCAAGGTCAGTACGGAGATGTGAGATTGGCATGTATACCCGCATTTCTCGTATCACTAAATGAGCCCTGTAAACACAAATGGAGTGGGCAGCCCGAATGTGCATACATCGCCATTGATCATACATGAATAGCATGTGTGCCGGTCACCGGGGTTGCCTCCTGATCGAATTCGATAGGTTCATTTTCTTTACAGCCGAACTAACTCCATTTCCATTAATTGCTTATGAAAAATAACCATCATACAAGCTGCAAAAAAGGAGGGATGGGGGAATAACAAAAATATTAAAGAGGCTTGCGAGTTTAATCACTAGTAAGAAACCCACCGTGAATGTTTGCTCATGAACAACCACACTATGGGGCAAAAACCTACTAGCGCAAGATAAAAATGTTTAAAAAGTTGGGGATCACGGTGCAAATTACATTCAAAAGCAACACTTGCTCGAGTGATAGAAGCATCATTTCCAAGCAACCTCCAGAATGACCAGCAGCAATCAGCTTCCAGTAACAGCCGGCGGCGCCAGATCAAGGCCATGCATGGCAATAACCATCAAATCACCTGTGGTACCACGGTGCCTTGCCCCGCGGCGGAGGAGGCATCCGTCCTACATGGCTTCCTTGTGTAACCCCTGACGACCCGTCGTCGGACCACTTACCATGCTTTCCTCCTCCCCCCGGCCTTGCCTCCCCAAGCCCTTGAGCAAATTGGTTTCCTCCTTGTTCCCTCGGCATGTGCCAAGACCCGTCACGAAGATCACTAAATGAATAGCCTCCTGGCGCTTGTCCGCCACCCCCCTGATCTAATTGGTTTCCTCCCCTTGGCCCGGCCTCAGCCCCCTGACCAAAGTCGCCAAATGCACGCCCTGATGCCATAGCAACAAATTATATGCCAAAAATGTGCACCCACTTCCAAAATATAAGAATTAGAACGGACGCGTGGTTGCGTACCTTTGCAAACAGCAGAGCATGGGCATGGCAGCAGGGAGCAGCAGCAGGCGAACACCAGGGTGATTGCCATGGCGCGTGTGAGCGAGGACAGAGAAGAAGATGACCGCCTCATTGTCGATAGGACGATCCTGCCTTCCTAGCTTCAGCTCTGAAGAAATGATTTGATCTCTCTTTGTGGCCGGGTTACTCCTCTTAGTTAAGTAGTGCCCTAAGTGCAACAACAAGTGTGTCAAGTCAACAGATTGTCTGAAAATCTAGATTAACCTAATGTAATCACGATCAAGTGTAGCTAAATAGATGCTCGGAGCCCCAAGTCAAGTCAAGTGCTCAAAGTCGTCCATGCCAACACTTAATCTCTGTTGTCAATGCATCTTAATCACGGTTGCAGGCTTGAAACAGTCAGGCAAAGCTGCTGGCAACTGTAACATACAATTCGTACAAGTTGCTACTGCCAGCTGAGCAGTTGTACTGGAGATGCTCACCGATAAGCAGAGCAGCGTGGCAGTTCACCGATAAGCAAAATGGGCATCGGAATTTCAATAAGAAAATCAGAGTGCCGCAGCAGAAGCGTAGTGGGCCCATAATGCATAGGTCCAAACCTGGCTCTGGTAATATTTTCCACATTGGGCTGAACTTTTTTTTTCTGGGCTGCGATATTTTATTCGTTGTTCAACCAATTTTCATATTCATGAGTTCTGAACTGGACTTCAGTTTTTCGTGTGGTCCATTTCGATTTTGTAGGATTGTTTGGCCCGTTTCTTCTAATCATGCATCTTTCGAACATTCTTAACCTGAAAAGGAGGTCTTGGATCAATCTGTTTGACTTTTTTTTCTGGCTATTGTAGATTCTTCTTACGGTGACATTGTAGAAATTTTCAAGCCGTGCATTTGTCGTTTCGTCCATGAATAAGTATACATCTACCATATGGTACAACAAATTGCTTTTCTTTCCCCTCTCGCAAGGCGACTAGGGAAAGCCTTTCTCCCCTCGATTTTCGCCTGCAAGCCCGTGGATCCACCTACACTCTGCCTGCCGCTCAGACTGCCGATGGCGGGAAGAGGACCTTGTCCCTCGGCTCCGGCTAGTTGATAGATAGGGTTTTGGTTCTTCTTTTTTCATGCTTAAATATCCCACGAGGTGCTTCAGAAGAGCATAAAATCCTTCTAAGAATAAGAAAGAAGGTACAAAACAAATGGAAATGTGTGATATGCCATGAATAGTTCCGTGGCGATGTAAGATAGAAAGAACGGGGAGTTAGGCCTTCGGTTTCCTCTGTAGCCATTTTCCGACATGCGGATTCACTTCTCTGTTCAGACGGACGGCGGTGCTTCTTCATCGATATAGTCTTCCAGGCTCCGATCCTCCTCAAGTTCGTCCATTAGGACGAATTACATAGAGCTCTGATGTAGATTCCTGTCAGCTCCTCGGGGCGGCAGGTTTAGGTTTCTTGTCGTGCGTACACAAAGATTTGGTGTCAGGTTCTTCAGGTCGATTCAAGGATTCAATGCCAACGACTTCGTCTCTAGGGCCCTGGTCTAGGGATGGCACCCGCATGGTTTGGGTACGGGTAGAGCCACCCCATACCCTTACCCATCCCATTTGATCTTACCCATCATCCGTACCGTATCCACTAGTGGGAACAATTTATGTTCATACCCGTCAGGTAAATGGGTACCAACGAGTAAAAATACCCACGTTTGAATAACATTAATTTGAGCATCACATAATTATAAACAACAACATATAATCACAATTTATAAACAACAAACATAATAACATCAATACATACTTATAAACAACATCCTATGAAAATCAGCACTTTCTTGTAAACAACAACACATCAAAACAACAACACATAGTCATAAGCAGTAGCACATAGTCATACATTTAAGTTCAAAACTCACGACAAAGTGTACAGGTAATTTGTCAATATTCGTTAGATTTTATAAGGATACATGGGTATGCGGGTGAGGGTTATGTGATCTCATACCCTACCCGCTCTCCCCGATGGGTTTGAGATTTGCCTATTTTCTTTACCCATGGGCAACGTTTTGTCTCATGCCCTTACCCTAATAGTATTTTTACCCGCAGGATACATGGGTATTGGGTACCCATTTGCCATCCCTACATTGGTCCTTAGGGGTACGTGCACGAAGACTTCATGGTTGTCATCGATAAGATCAGGTCTACTTCAGTATGGGAGCGGTGACAGTGGCATCCGCGGCTCGTTCTGGCGGCGGCAAAGGTCATTCGTTGATCCATGGACCTTGATGTACTTTTTTTTATTATGTTCATGCTACTTTGTGCTTCCGGTGAATCTTTATTTTAGTATGAACCTTTTCGCATAGAAATCGTATGTCATACAATAAAATTACAAAAATTACATTTAATTTGCACATTGACAAGCGAAAGAAGAAGGTCCATTATACTGTGAACAAAAATCAACTTCAAATTTTGTCGAGCTGACTGACTGTTTTTTTTCTTTTTTTAGTCAACTACACCGGGCAAAAGCCAACCTGAACATATTTTTCATCTTTTGAAAAACAGAGCAGGATCAGACACCGTTGGATCAGTAGAAAGGAGACCGGCCACCAAGAAGATATACAGAAGAAGACACCAGCTTGCCGAGTCACTGGGATAGCCTTACTGGCTTGCTTGGTTTTACAACCGAGCTAAACCCATTTTCTCTACTCCTAATGTCTCAGTCCATACGTAGTTTCGTTCGCTCGTACCCTCCCCCTCCCATCGAACGAGAGGCCACCCCTCGACCCCATCCCACTTCCACCGTTTTTTTTATTAACCGAGACAATCCCCAAATAAACCCCACAATGGCCGAACAATATTAACCGATGGCATTCTTTCCAAACAATATTAACCTTTCCAAGTAATACTTTTCATACACATCAGGAATCAAATATTACCCGATGGCATCCTTTCCAAACAATATTATCCTTTCCAAATAATACTGTCCATACCCAACAGGAATCAAATCGCACCGCAATCGAAAACAGATATACAACGCCAATCAATCTTTTCGTTCTTTCCATCTTACACCTCCAATGCCCAAAAATAAAGCGACCAATCATAGTCTGTCCATCACGCCTTCCATATACAACAACAAACCAATTTTCAAAACGTTTCTGAGCGGGACGGGCAAGGCCTGTTTCTCCATGCTTCCAGGTCTCGGTTTGGGATCCTACCAGTTTGCCATTCGAGCGGCTGGGCGAGGCATGTTTCTTTCAAAGTTTTCCATCGGAGCAGGAGGCACCGGTGCCGCCGCGGCTGCGAGCAACAGGTTAGCACCTACTGATGTTCGACCGAGTTTAAACCACAGGGCAGTAAGCTGTGCACGCTTCACAATTTGCAACTTTACCTTTGTTCGTGAGTGCCGCAACTGTTCTTATGTAAGTAGTACCCCCAACTGTTCATTATAGCTCCAGCAATGCGCACATGGCCTTCTTACGTACGAGCGAGGCATCGAGCTGTTAGATTTAAGGAATAAAATGGTATTAGAATCACTGTAAAAGAGGTAAATCTCTGCGATTAGAATCTATACTCCCGTTCTTGATATGGAGAAATGCAAGCTTCCATTGTCACAATTTTTATAGGTGGCAGAGAGAGGGTGTAAATCACTTTTTAGTAAAACACCGGTTTTGTTCTACAATGCCATATGGAGATATACAGAAGTTCTCAACTGTTACTAAGAACTCTTTGAAAGCAGTAAGCAATAAATCAAATGCCAGCTTCCATAGTCACAGTTTTTATAGAGGCAAATGGAGGCAACAAATAACCTCCTGCTCCGATGGCAAACCAATCTTCCAGGTCTCGCTTCCATTGTCACAATTTTTATAGGTGGCAGAGAGAGGGTGTAAATCGCTTTTTAGTAAATCACTAGTTTTGTTCTATAATTTTTATACGGATGTTCTCAACTGTTACTACATACTATTTAAAAGCAGGAAGCAATAAATCAAATGCAAGCTTCCATTGTCACAATTTTTATAGATGGCAGACAGGGCATAAATCACTTTTTAGTTACAGTGGTTCTCAAATTATGTAAATCACTTTTTAGTAAATAACCTTTTTAGTTCTACAATGCCATATGGAGATATACAGTAGTTCTCAACTGTTTTCTAAAAACTCTTTCCTCAAATAGTATGCAAGGGGATGAAAAGGTTACTGCCCTGTTCCGATGAGCTCACAGATTTTATTGTGGCCCATTAAAACTCCTTGAGCTTCTTGCTGTCAAGACTTCATCATTTCAAAATTATCTTCCAGACTTTGATGTTTGTCTCTTCAATGAACTAGGAACCCAGGTAGTGATGCCTCGCTGGAGTATTGGTGAGCATGCGATCGGTTTTCTGCATGTTTTATAACCTGATGAGTGCATTCAACAACATATATCACTTCAGTACCAGAGGAAAATCAGCAAAACTAAAAACTATTTAAAAGCAGGAAGGAATAAATCCAACATTTGTTGCATATATATGTTTAGTTATCACAAATATTAAGGGTTTAATCTCTGCCGCTTCCTTAGTGCTGAGTCATGGGCTTTCCAAATAGTTGATATTAATGGGTCTGAGATATTGTAGGTTAAAGTATGTTAAATATAGTAGATGGTACTTGTTGATCTGTTTTTCCAATGACAGTTGTCTGTGACAATGATGTCCTCGAATGACTTGACCCCGTTTGGTTCTCGGTGGGAAAGGGTGAATCTTTATAAGCAACACCTACAGCGACAAATGGAGGCAACAAATAACCTCCGACGCCCTCTTGGTGATATCACCAATGTTGATATATTCCCGAGCGAGGGTCCAGGTATATGGAATTTGAACAATATTGGTTTTTAGTAAATTGATTTCAAGATTGGTTTCTACTAATTTGAAAAATCCATTTCGCAAGCCATGGGAGTGCCCCACAACCATCGAGCATCATGTTTATTCGTGAAGCAACAATACCATCACCCTCAACCATTGAACTCCCCAAAGGGAGTCCAGGTATAACTCATCAGCAAGGTTTAAATGCCTCTGATATTGGTTTTTACTAATTTGAATAATATTTCAGATGCCATTACATCTGACCCACATCCGTCGAGCGGCCTGGTTATACATGAAGCTACAATCCCCTCTGCTGAAACCATAGAACTCCCCAAAGGGAGTCCAGGTATATCTCACGGTCCACTTGCTCGTAATCTGGTTTGTTTTATCATTGATATATTGTAGCCCTCATGGTGCATGATTGTAGCGGTAAATACGATTAACCTGTAGTGAGATCATTTATCTTGAATGTTCTGGTTCGGATGCTAATGTGTATATATATGTGTACAATAACGGATCCAGCTACAAGGGCCCGGGATGCCAAGAGCGCACGGAGAAGAGCAGCTTATAAAAAGAAAAAAGAAGACGAAGGGTATCAAGAACAGATCGATAAGTTGAACACACGCAGACAGGAATCTTACCAGAAGAAGAAACAACAGGACACAAGAGAACAAAGAGAAAATATAAATGCACAGAGGCGAGCAGCTTATCAGAAGAAGACACAAGAGGACACAAGCACTGGTCATGTCTTACCACAACAGCAAAGGGATATTATAAATGCAAAGAGGCGAGCCACTTACAAGGAGAAGAAGGAACAAATAAACACGCAAAGATGTGAGACAGATCAAAAACATCGAGATAGCTTGACACCAGAGCAGAAAGGGGAGATGAGTGCTCAGCGCCGACAACGGGAGAAAGCTACGCGGAACACCCCGTGTGCTGAATCCATTGCGATGCCTCGTCCTGATTTAGCAACCTCAGTTGCGGCAAGCACATGCGGTCACCCCTTCAAAACTTACGGTATTTCTTGCATGTGTACTCCACATCTTTTGTTCGTATGCATTAAACAAATATTTACTTGCTCCGTATCGGTGCAGCCATCTACAGTTGCAGTATGGTGGACGATAATATTGTCATGTTGAATCCTGCGCAACAATCCCATGGTGAACTAATAGATTATGCTCCTACCGTCACGTCATCCCCCACATACATTCGCAACACCGAAACCGATGGTAGTTGTCCCATCAACAACCAGCTTTCATTTTTTAATCATTCAACAATTATTTATGATAATTCAAAAATGTTGCAGGTGCATACATAAGTAGAACCTTTGGTGACGGTGCTGTAGATCGTGACCTCATTGAAAATGATGATCACCTAAAAAGTGTCGACCAGCAAACCAGTGATCCGCTAACAATAGCGGATAGTGCAGCTGACGAGCAGATGCATGAGTCGAGAGCTCAGCTTAGGACGAGAGAGCGAGCTTGCAAAGGGAGGTATGGTGGCGAAGAAGCATCAAGAGAAAATTGGCAAACGAAAATCATGTACGCAGGTGCCACGTGGTGAGAGGAAGGCTCTGCTAAATCGTCGTAATGCAAGCTTTGCAAGTAGGGTTAAGACCCCAACTGCCAGGACTATCTTCATACCGAAAATGAGCTCAACGGGACAACCAACCATACTTGAAGCACATGGTGCCTCAACCTCATCTAGCACGCCAGAGTACACGATCAGGAGTGAAGGTAACACTCCCATCCTTACTCTTCTTGTGTCCCTTGACACTGAACACTCATTTATTGAATCGGCACCCGTGCAACCGACATGGACGCTTACCTTAGTGGTCTCATGAATGATAATGCCAACCCTGACAACCTCTTCGACGATGAGTATTACCTGTTTGCTGGTGAAGGTATGTACACCAGCTTGAGCAAGATCCACACGTTGGGAGTATCGCATTAATTAGAAACATTGTTTGCGGGCTCGGTTGCTGATGACATGGAGCACGACGAATTGGAAGACTCAAGTCACAATACCTATGTCAACCATGATCCCTTGGACTATGTGTACTCAAACCTCCCCGACAGTACACACATCCTCAAGCACGCCGCGAACTGCGACCACTGCAAGGCCAAGAAGTTTGTGTCCGAGGCCCCGGGATTTTGCTGTCGCAATGGGCAGATTGAGCTGAAGCAACCGGAGCCCATCCCGGAGCTAATGAGGCCTTGGTCTAGCCAGGATGCGGACTCTAGGCATTTTCGAGAGAACATACGGTTCTTCAACGACCACTTCTCCTTCACAACGCTCAGCGTCAGCCTGGATGAAAGCTACACAAACATGAAGTCTGGGGTGTACACCTTCCGGGCGCACGGCACCATCTACCACGACGTTCATTCCTTCGGGACAACATCCCGTCCAGAGCATCTAAAATTGTACTTCTACGACGACGACCCAGGCCTAACCCATCGCCAGCCTGCCACCAAGCAATTAGATCAGAATGTCGTCAGAAAGTTAGTGGACATACTCAAGGAAAACCCGTACTCCCAGCAATTTAGGAGTTTGGGTGCCCACAGGGACAACCTCGACGATTACAGGATAGACCTCAACACGGACTAGAGACTAGATCAATGGAAGTATAATAGACCTCTATCATCGGAGGTCGCTGCAATTTGGGTGGAGGGCACTGACCTAGCAAAGAGGTTCGATCGTAGGATTACACTTTGCGGGAATGACAACCAGAGGCACAGTATACATGTGACGGCTGGCTCGTATGACCCTCTCTCTTACCCACTCTTCTACCCAAGGGGGGAGCTCGGTTGGCACCCGAAACTTCCTAAACGTGATGTCCCTTGGCCGGTTGTGCAACAACCAAGAGGTAGAGGTGATGATGATGATGATGATGAGGAGGATGCAGGTAAGCCTTATGCGTATTTTGTCGTTGAGATGAATTGTATACTTCTCATATGAATCCTAATGTCCTCGATACTCATCCATGTGCAGAGGGGAATAGCAGGTTATGCGTCCCGGTTAGAGACTACTACTGTTACATGCTCCAGACACAACCTGGGATATTCAATCCCATACTCTGTGGAGCACGATTGCTCCAGCAATGGGGGGTGGACATGTACATCAAGATTGAGAGTTGTAGGTTGAAATGGTACAGGAAGAACCAGACAAAGATCCGTGCCGACCTGTATAAAGGAGTTGTTGATGCAATTACATCCGGGGAGACCCGGGCAAGCGCTGTTGGAGTAAGGATAGTGCTCCCTGGAACGTACCCAGGTGGCACCGCGACATGAAGCGGAGGCATATGGATGACATGGCAATTGTCCATACCCACGGGAAGCCTGACATCTTCTTGACCATGACCTGCAACCCTAACTGGGAAGAGATAACAAATGAGTTGTTTCCTGGTCAGACAACGCAAGACCGGCCTGATCGTGTGGCTCGTGTGTTCCATGGAAAGCTAGAAGCTATGAAACACATGTTGTTCAAGAAGAATATCCTGGGTGTTGTTGTCGCACATGTATATGTAGTCGAGTTTCAAAAGAGGGGCCTCCCCCACGCACACTTTTTGTTGATCATGGATTCTGCCTATAAGCTTGTCATTCCGGAGCAGTACGACCGACTCATTTATGCCGAGCTCCCAGACAAGCAAAAGTATCCTGAACTCCACGCCTTGGTGGTGAAACATATGATGCACGGACCATGCGGTGCTCTCAACCCCCAAAATGTTTGCATGCAACAAAACGAGTGCAAGTGCAGATACCCGCGGCCATTCAATGAAAACACGACACAGGGCAAGGACTCATACCCTGTTTATCGTCGTCGAGATAATGGTCGGCAGGCTAAGGTCCGGGGTAAAATGTTGGACAACAGATGGGTTGTGCCGTATAACCCTTACCTTCTGCGTATGTTCAATTGCCATATCAACGTTGAGGTTTGCTCCGGCATAAAGGCCGTTAAATACCTTTACAAGTACATATGCAAGGGCCATGATAGGGCTTCTTTCAGCATCGACCAGCCAGACGCCGATGGTAACATTGATGAGATCAAAAGATACATAGACGCGAGGTGGGTTACTCCTCCGGAGGCGATGTGGAGGATATTTGGCTTTTCCTTGTGTGCCAATGACCCGTCTGTCCTACAGTTGCCTCTTCATCTCCCGAATATGCACAGGGTGGCATTCAATGAGCAAACTCACTTGACCGGCGTAGTCGCCTCTGAGAAAGCTTCCAAATCCATGTTGACAGAGTATTTCAAAGCTAACCAAAACCATCCGTGGGCTAGGAATATATTTTACAAGGATTTTCCTGGAAGGTTCACATGGTAGAAGGGTAAGAAGTATTGGAAAGGGCGGGTGGAGCGTTATCAGATAGGTCGAATTGTGTCTGCCAATCCTGCCGAGGGGGAGTGATACTATCTGCGTGTGCTGCTAAACCATGTTGCTGGCAAGACATCCTATGAGGACCTGCTCACCGTGGACGGTAGGCTATGCGGGAGCTTTAGAGAGGTTACCGAAAGGTTGGGACTCATCGAGGCAGATAACACGCTCGACGATTGTCTTACCGAGGCAGAGCAGTGGGCGATGCCATGTTCGCTCAGGAGGCTCTGCACAACAATTTTGGTGCACTATGAGCCAGGCGACGTGCGTGGTTTATGGGATAGGCACTTCGAGCCTATGTCGGATGACTACCGACGATCACACATGTGTCCGATTGAGGCGGAACAGATGGTGTTGCTTGACATTAGGGGTACGTTGCAGTCCATGGGCAAAGACATAGCTGATTTTGCTCTTCCATGCATTGATGATGAGTTCGACCCAAATGAGGGTGAGGCCAGAGAAGTGATCGAGGAATCCAACATCGATTTTGACATCAACGACACTAAATTGGCATTGCCGCTAAACTTGGAGCAGAGGGTTGCATATGACGAGATACTAGCTGCTGTTGAACGCGGTGATGGGGGTGTGTTCTTTGTTGATGGCCCGGGAGGTACAGGGAAGACCTTCCTGTACAGGGCATTGCTCGCCAAGGTTCGAAGCGATGGAAACATCGCTATCGCTACCGCGACGTCAGGCGTCGCCGCTTCTATCATGCCTGGAGGCAGGACTGCCCACTCGAGGTTCAAGATCCCATTGAGCTGCGACGATGGCGCCTCATGCACCTTCACGAAGCAGAGTGGTACTGCCAAGCTACTAAGGATGGCCTCATTGATACTATGGGACGAGGCCACCATGACTAAGCGACAGGAGGTCGAGGCACTCGACAACAGCATGCGTGACATCATGGGAAGACGGGACCGACCCTTTGGAGGAAAAACTGTTGTGTTTGGCGAGGACTTCAGGCAGGTGCCCAGTCGTCAGGAGGGGGTCCCGGGGTCAGATAATCGATGCAACCCTCTGAAGTTCACATCTCTGGAAATGTATAAGCCAGCTAAGGCTCGTCACCAACATGAGGGCTCATAATGACACCTGGTTTGCGGATTACTTGCTAAGGGTAAGCAATGGTACCGAGGAAGTTGACGATCAAGGAAACATACGACTCCCTGAAGGTATTTGTGTGCCGTCTACAGGCGAGGGTGACGACCTGAAGAAGCCGATTGACCATGTGTTTCCAAGACTAGATGACAACATGTCTGATCCGAATTACATGACTTCACGCGCAAACCTCTCCACCACGAATGACAATGTCGACAAGATAAACATACACATGGTAGAGCGTTTTCGGGGAGAAGAAGTAATCTACCATAGCTTTGACAGTGCAGAAGACGACCCATATGGCTACTACGCTCTCGAGTTCCTAAATGGATTGACTCCCAACGGTCTGCCTCCGCATGCACTCAAACTAAAGCTCAACTGCCCTGTCATACTTCTAAGGAACATTGATCCGGCTAATGGTCTATGTAACGGGACGAGGCTTGTGGTGCGAGGTTTCGAGAGGAACGCCATCGACGCAGAAATCGTGATCGGACAACACGCAGGTAGGAGGGTATTCCTTGCTCGAATACCCCTATGCCCGTCTGACAATGACATGTTTCCATTCAAGTTCAAGAGGAAGCAATTTCCTGTAAGGCTTAGCTTTGCTATGACGATTAACAAGGCACAAGGACAGACGATTCCGATTGTTGGCGTGTACCTACCTAATCCGGTGTTTTCTCATGGTCAACTCTATGTTGCATTGTCTCGAGCCACCGCGAAGAGAAATATAAAGATCCTCATTGAGAAGGAGAAGGACAAGGAGAATGGCAAGAAGCAAAGCAGTAAATCAAAGAAGCGAAAAAGACCTACCTTGTCCTTACAAACCTCGATGAAGAACATCGTCTATAAGGAAGTCCTTACAGGCTGAAGTCCGCTCTTAAATATGACAGAGGATTTACTCTTATGCTACAGATAAGTTGGTGCTCTTCGGTGTTCTTGTACAGATATCTTATCTTTCTATGTTAGCAATCGAACCTTATTATGTTTATACAACAAGTCAAATATTAATAATATTGCCTCGGATTTGTGACTTTGCAAGTTGCCAATTTTTGCTGTATGTGACATTATTTTCCCTTTTGCTGGATTGCTTAAGTAGATTATTCGGTGTCTTACCCCGCGGTGCCGGAGGCGTCCGTCCTACTTGGTTTCCTCCTCCCATCCCACCCCCCTGATAAACGTGGTTTCCTCCTCCCCACGGCCCGGCTTCCCCACCCCCCTGATCAAATTGGTTTCCTCCCATCCCAGGCCCTCCCTCCCCACCCCCCTGCTCAAATTGATTTCCTCCAACTCCTGGCGCCCCCCGTGCCCCCTCACCAAAGCCACCAAATGCATGCCCTGATCCTGATGCCATCACAACGTATGTCAAAACGGGCATCCACTTACAAAATATAAGAACTATAAC